>NC_057807.1:399394414-399694414 GCF_018294505.1 Triticum aestivum
GGGAGGGTAGTCATTTCCGGTCTTCTTGGCCTTTTTGCCTTTGCGACGACTTTCTGTGTCCTGCTTCGCCTCATCATCATCATCATCATCATCATCATATATAGCGTGAAGCTCCTGCCTGATGCCCATTGATTTCAAGTCTGCCCTTGCTTTCGGCCCATCTTTGGTCCTCTCTGGCATGTTGAGCAGGGTACCAAGCAGACTCTCGCACACGTTCTTCGTGATATGCATGACATCAAGGCTGTGAGGCACACGGTGGATCTTCCAGTACGGCAAGTCCCAGAAAACAGACCTCGTTTTCCATACCTTCAGCAGCGGCTCTGGCGCCTTTCGCTTCTTTCCCGGCTCTGGCGCCTTTTGCTTCTTTCCCGGCAGTGGGCAGTCTTTCCAATTTTTCAACAGCTTGTCTATTTCCTCGCCGCTCCTAGTACACGGGCGTTTTCGGTGTTCGGTTTCACCATCGAACAGATCCTTGCGTTTCCTCCACGGGTCATCGTCGCGAAGCCACCTTCAATGTCCCATGAACATGGTTTTCGAAGACCCGGGATCTCTATCTAGCTGGCGATATGTTGTGTCATCCATGCACCTTACGCATCCAGAAAATCCGTGGACTACCTGCCCCGCAAGATATCCGTAACCGAGATAGTCATGCACCGTCGTGAGCAGTGCGGCTCTCATAGGGAAATATTCTTTCTCTGCGGCGTCCCACGTATTGGCTGGTGTTTTCCACAGCGTGTCAAGCTCCTCTTTCAGCAGCCCCAGATACAGATTGATGTCGTTCCCTGGTTGTTTAGGCCCTTCAATTAGCATACTCATGTGAATGTACTTCCTCTTCATGCACAACCAGGGGGGAAGGTTGTACATCCACACAAACACAGGCCAGGTGCTATGTGTGCTTCTCTGGCTGCCAAACGGATTGACTCCATCGGTGCTCGCGCCCAGCATGATGTTCCTTGGATCGTTCCCAAATTCTGGGTAGTCGAAGTTCAACGCTTGCCACTGGCTCGCATCCTTAGGGTGACTCAGCATCTTGTCTTTTTTATCTATCTCCGGATCATTTGCGTCATCTTCTCGCTTCTTCTCCTCCCTATCCGTGTGCCAACGCAGGAGCTTTTCTACCTTAGGGTCCGCGAAATACCGCTGCAGACGAGGAGTGATCGGAAAGTACCACACCACTTTTCGAGGAGCTTTCTTCCTCTTCTTGTATCGAGTGACACCGCACACCGGACATATGGTAGACTCCACGTGCTCGTCCCGATAAATGATGCAATTGTTCATGCACACATGGTATTTCATGTGCGGTAAATCCAGAGGACACACGATTTTCTTCGCCTCCTCCAAACTGGTCGGGCACTTGTTCCCCTTGGGAAGACGTTCGTGCCAGAATGACATGTTCTCGTCGAAGCATGCGTCGGTCATTTTGTGTTTTACCTTCATCTCCAGAGCCATGAGCGTTACTTTCAGGCGGGTATCCTCGGGCCTGCATCCTTCATACAATGGAGTAACCGCGTCTAACTCAAGTTGATCCATCTTGGCTTTCTCTAGGGCGGCAGCTCTTGCGTTATCCGTCTGCTTGAGAAGCAGCTCTTGAATATGAGGGTCCTGCACCCAGCCCATCGATGGTCCAGCGTCGTCTGCTCCGCCGGCATCATCATCATGTCCTGCATCTTCTACATGATGACTGTGTACATCATCACCGTCGTGATCATCTCCTGGGGATTCTTCGTCTTCTAGCCCCCCCGAGCCGCGGTGGTTGTCTTGCTGCCCTTCCTCATTTCTTGCCCGGCCCCCATGGACGACTTCGTAGTCATCTTCATCACCTTCCCACCAATAGCCATCCATGAAACCATGCAAGAGCAGGTGGTCCCGCACCTGCCCGGAATCCGGGTCCGCGATAAGGCTATTCAGCTTGCATCTTCGACACGGACATCTTATCTCTGTCTCGTTCTTTTGAAGCATCTCGGCCTTCGGGGACCTCAAAAACCTATTCACGATGCCTTCGGTCATCGTGCGGACCATGGTCGCCTGCGGGGTAGAGCAAAATGATATTTTAGAACCAAGAAAAAATTTGGCATGACTTTCCCTAAAAATAGGACCAAAAAGAATGCTTAATGCCAAAATTCTCGCCGAAACGGAAATGAATCAACATTCCGGCAAAATATTGGCAACTATCGCATTTCAAATACCGGTACACCTTCAAACACAAACACATATGCAACACCACAAACATATGCAACACCACGAACATACATAGATCTAGCTAGGCCATAAAAAGTGCATGTGCACATTGTTGTAGGGAGAACAACATAAATATAGCTTCCCCCCTTACTTACCTAGCAAAACAAGGTAACTTAACCACTTAATTTGAATGAATCTATGGTGGAAATGAGGTGAAAAAGAGGAGGCACCCGAGACAAGGAGGAGGCGGTGGAGAGAATGAAGTGGGGAGAAAGTGAGTGTGGGAGGAGAGGTTGTCCAAAATATCTTGTTGCTGCCCACTTACTAATGGTGCACCAGCAACAAATGCGCCATTAGTAATCCAGGTTACTAATGGCGCACCCCCTGGTGGTGCGCCATTAGTAGTTTGGCAAAAAAACATACTTTTGCAAAAAAAGGAATAAAAACAATAATAATAAAATAACTTTAGTGGCGCACCTTTTGGCTGGTGCGCCATTACTAGTTACAACTAGTAATGGCGCACCACCAGCGGATGCGCCATTAGTATGTTTGGACAGGCGCACTAGTTCAAAAAAAAATTGGTACTAATGGCGCACCGTGGGCAGGGTGCGCCATTAGTAGTTTCAACACTAATGGCGCATCAGAAGGTACTAATGGCGCACCACATGTCTGGTGCGCCATTAGTGTCAATTCCATCTATAGCCCTTTTCCTAGTAGTGCGGTATTTGTGAGGATGTGCCTGTTGTGGTTGCAAATGTCACTATCTTGACGGACTTTGTTATTCTTGATATTCCCGTGGACGATAGTATGCCAATTATCCTTGGTAGACCCTTTTTGAATACTGCAGGGGCTGTTATTGATTGCAACAAAGGCAATGTCACTTTTCATGTTAATGGTAATGAGCATACGGTACACTTTCCGAGGAAACAACCTCAAGTTCACAGGATCAATTCTATTGGAAAAATTCCAACTATCATTATTGGAGGTTTTGAATTTTCTCTTCCTACTATCAAGAAAAAGTATGATATTCTTATTGTTGGGGATGTTCATATCCCCGTTGAGGTAACCTAGTGTTATTCAAAATTTCTTCGGTTCCGTGTTATTCGGAATGAGTTTGTTAACAAGACTTGATCAACATTGTTAGTGGATTCATTTTGATGATCATGAGAAGGATGAAACTAGAAGGCACAACCTTTTGTACCCTCTTTTTACTTTCTGTTATTTAGAATAAATAAAGCAAAAATAGTATTGTCTGTCTGTTTTCTGAATTATCCGTGTAATAAAAAAATATCCCGAAAATAAAAAGTGCTCCAAATGCCCTGCAAATTTAGTATGATTTTTTATGGAATATTTGAGGATTTTAGGCACTAATAACACTGTAGGGGGGCAAGCACCTGGCCACGAGGGTGGAGGGCGCGCCCACACCCCCTGGGCGCGCCCCCCTATCTCGTGGGCCCACGGTGGCCCCCCTCCACTTATTCTTGCACCCACACACTCCATCTTCCTCCCAAAAAATCCCCATCCAGCTCAAGCACGAGTTCTAGCTCATTTTGTTGCGATTTTCGATCTCCTTGCTCAAAGCTCCATTCACAAAACTGCTTTGGGAGATTGTTGCTTGGTATGTGACTCCGCCTTTGGTCCAATTAGTTTTTGCTCTAGTGCTTTATTCATTGCAAATTTTTGCTGCATAGGTGACCCTATTCTTGAGCTTGCATGTCAAATTTATGAGGTCCCAAGTAATTCTAATGCATGATATAGGCTCTAGGCACTTGTGGGAGTAGTTGCTATCAATATTGTTTAGTTTGATTCACTTTTATTTTGAAGTTACTAAAAAAATTCAGAAATTTTCAGAAAATGATAAGAAGATTTTTGAGGGGCTCTTCTAGCCAAGGCCCCAAGGATAAACAAGCTAAAGAGAAGGAAAAGGCCAAGTATAATCTTCCTCGTGTAACAGAAGTACGGCCGTGTGAATGGCCTTGTGATAATTTCTTGAGAGAAGCCGGGATTTATGAAGACTTTTATTCTCTGGCTAAAAATGCGGGCCTCACCGACTTACTCCACGGCCGGATCGATTAGTATCTCTTACTCACCAATACTTTCGTGCAAAACTTTTATTATTATCCCAAGAATTCACCTCCTTCAGTATCATTCCATTTATATGATGAGTTCAAGGAAATGTCTTTATGTAATTTTTGCGCGGTATGTAGAATACCCTTTGAGGGTAGCTTAGATGAACCACATCGTAAAGATGTGGATGGTTTTGTTAACACCATTACTGTAGGGGGTTCGAAGAAGGGTTCCGATGCGAGAATCACTAGCATACATTTTCCTGTCTTACGCTACTTTGCCATATTTGCTAGTCGATGCTTAATTTGTCGTGGAAATAGTGGAAACTTCAGTGTCCCTGATATTATTATTCTATTCCATGCCTTGTTTGGTGATAACGGTTTTAGTATGGGTGTCGTTATTGCTAAACGGCTAAGCCTGAGCCGTACAAAGGGCCCCATCTTTGGAGGTATCTATGCTGCATGCCTTGCTAAACATTTTGAGATACCTATTAGGCATTATGAGAAAGAGGACACAATGTTGCCTCTTTCCTTTTTAGATTACAGTAGCATGGTAGCGCATGAGTTTATTGTTGACAACAAAGATAAGATGCTTCTGTATAACCTAAGATTTAATAAGAAACACAATGAGAATATTAATTTGCCTGCGCCTTTGTTGTTTGATTTGACTGTAGATAATTACCTTATCTTGCCCGAAGCGGTGTATGCTCATCGAGGCCAGACATCCGCTCCAGAGCCTGAGCCGGAACCTCCACTGGACCCTTATCGTCCATCATCTTATCAGTGGGATCCGGAGGAGATCGCTAGTCAGTGGTATCCTGATGACACTCCTCAGTACACCGGGGAGAGTAGCCGCAACCCTTGGCATTATACCAACTTAGGCCAAAAGCCTAAGCTTGGGGGAGTACGTATTTCTCACCGACTTTACATTCATGTTCACACACTTATTCTAGTCATCGGTGCTCATACTCTTTCATTGTATTATCCATGCTAGCTTAAATTTCTTTTTCTATCTTTCTTCTTGTGTGTTTGATAAACCTTAAGAAAAACCGAAAAAAATAGTTAATTTAGTTTACATGCTTGTAGTAGTAATTAAAAGAAAACCCAAAAAGATTTCTCGTTCTTCTTTTACTTGTTGGGAGCTTTCCATGTAAATAGTTTTATTTTCTTTTCTTTCCTTTGGGGGTCGAGAGTAGAAGACCATATTGAAAATGTTTAGTGGCTCTCATATGCATGATTGTTTCTTTAACCAAGAGCCCATATTACTTTGTCTTCTCTCTTGAATTGAATGCTTGCATATTCCAGCTTAGTCCAATGCACGTGCACTATTATTATTATTATTATACACACCGTTTGGTCGTGCAAGTGAAAGGCAATAATGACGATATATGATGGACTGATTGAGATGAGAAAAGATGGTATGAACTTGACCTCTTTTGTTTTTGTAAATATGATGAGTTCATCGTTCCTGATTCAGCCTATTTTGAGTAAACATGTTTGCAATGACATTTAGAGATTATAGTTTCTTATGTCATGCTTAATTAGCTATGAGTTTATAATGGTTTACCTTGCGTGCCAACATGCTATTAAAATAATTATGATGTGGTATGATGGGATGGTATCCTCCTTTGAATGAATTGAGTGACTCGACTTGGCACATGTTCACGCATGTAGTTGAAACAAATCAACATAGCCTTCACGATATTTATGTTCATGGTGGATTATATCCTACTCATGCTTGTATTTGGTGTAAATTAATTTTAATGCATGTTCATGACTGTTGTCGCTCTCTCAGTTGGTCGCTTCCCAGTCTTTTGCTAGCCTTCACCTGTACTAAGTGGGAATACTGCTTGTGCATCCAAACTCCATAAACCCCAAAGTTATTCCATATGAGTCCACCATACCTTCCTATATGTGGTATTTACCTGCCGTTCCAAGTAAATTTGTATGTGCCAAACTCCAAACCATCAAATGAAATTCTGTTTTGTATGCTCGAGCAGCTCATGTTTCAACTAGGGTTGTCTGTATCTTCCATGCTAGGTGGGTTATTCTCAAGAGGAGTGGACTCCGCTCCTCATTCACGAGAAAATGGTTGGTAACCGGGATGCCCAGTCCCATGATCAAAAAGATCAAAGAAAATCAAAATAATTAAACAAAACTCCCCCAGGGCTATTTCTAGTTGGAGGCACTCGTTGTTTCGAGCGAGCCATGGATTGATGCTTGTTGGTGGTGGGGGAGTATAAACTTTACCATTCTGTTTGGGAACCGCCTATAATGTATGTAGCATGGAAGATATTTCCATCTCATAGTTGTTGCGTTGACAGTGAAAGTATGCCGCTCAAAATGTTATTCATCTCTATTTTAAAATTGAGATCTGGCACCTCTACAAATCCCTGCTTCCCTCTGCGAAGGGCCTATCTATTTACTTTTATGTTGGGTCATCATCCTCTTATTAAAAAGCACCTGCTGGAGAGCACTCTGCCATTTGCATGCATTACTATTAGTTTATATTGGGTATGACTTGACTGGATCTCTTTTACCATGAATTACAATGTTTAGTCAGTCCTTGATCTTTAAACGTGCTCTGCATTTATGTTTTGCGGTCTCAGAAAGGGCTAGCGAGATACCATCTTGTTATATCATATTATGATTGTTTTGAGAAAGTGTTGTCATCCGAGTTTTATTATTATTGCTCGCTAGCTGATTATGCCATTGATATGAGTAAACATGAGACCTAACTATTATTGTGAATATGGTTAGTTCATAATCTTTGCTGAAAACTTGAATGCTTGCTTTACATATTTACAACAACAAGAGCAAACAGAGTTTGTAAAAGTTTTTCTTTATCACTTTTAGTTTATCAACTGAATTGCTTGAGGACAAGCAAAGGTTTAAGCTTGGGGGAGTTGATACGTCTCCAACGTATCTACTTTTCCAAACACTTCTCCCCTTGTTTTGGACTCTAATTTGCATGATTTGAATGAAACTAACCCGAACTGACGTTGTTTTCAGCAGAACTGCCATGGTGTTGTTTATTGTGCGGAAAACAAAAGTTCTCGGAATGACCTGAAAATCCACGGAGATAACTTTTGGAAAATATAAAAAATATTGGCGAAAGAATCAAGGCCAGGGGGCCCAGACCCTATCCACGAGGGTGGGGGCACGCCCCCTGTCTCGTGGGCCCCCTGATGCTCCACCGACCTCAACTCCAACTCTATATATTTCGTTTCGCGGTGAAAAAATCAAAGAGAAAGTTTCATCGCGTTTTATGATACGGAGCCGCCGCCAAGCCCTAATCTCTCTCGGGAGGGCTGATCTGGAGTTCGTTCGGGGCTCCAGAGAGGGGGATTCGTCGCTGTCATCATCATCAACCATCCTTCATCACCAATTTCATGATGCTCACCGTCGTGCGTGAGTAATTCCATCATAGGCTTGCTGGACGATGATGTGTTGGATGAGATTTACCATGTAATCAAGTTGGTTTTGTTAGGGTTTGATCCCTAGTGTCCACTATGTTCTGAGATTGATGTTGCTGTGACTTTGCTATGCTTAATGCTTGTCACTAGGGCCCGAGTGCCATGATTTCAGATCTGAACCTATTATGTTTTCATGAATATATGTGAGTTGATCCTATCTTGCAAGTCTATAGTCACCTATTATGTGTTATGATCCGACAACCCCGAAGTGACAATAATCGGGATACTTCTCAATGATGACCGTAGTTTGAGGAGTTCATGTATTCACTATGTGTTAATGCTTTGGTCCGGTTCTCTATTAAAAGAAGGCCTTAATATCCCTCAATTTCCACTAGGACCCAGCTGCCACGGGAGGGTAGGACAAAAGATGCATGCAAGTTCTTTTCCATAAGCATGTATGACGGAATACATGCCTACATTACATTGATGAACTGGAGCTAGTTTTGTGTCACCCTATGTTATAGCTGTTACATGAGGAATCGCATCCGACATAATTATCCATCACTGATCCAATGCCTATGAGCTTTTTACATATTGTGCTTCACTTATTTACTTTTTCGTTGCTACTGTTACAACTGCTACAAAACTGTTATCTTTACTTTTGCCACTATTACCGTTACTTCCATACTACTTTGCTACTAAATACTTTGCTGCAGATACTAAGTTATCCAGGTGTGGTTGAATTGACAACTCAACTGCTAATACTTAAGAATATTCTTTGGCTCCCCTTGTGTCGAATCAATAAATTTGGGTTGAATACTCTACCCTCAAAAGCTGTTGTGATCCCCTATACTTGTGGGTTATCATCAATACACAGCCTCCACTTCTCGTTTGTCTTGCGCACCACTACCAGATTGGCCAACCACGTCGGATGGAGCACCCCTCTTACCAAGCCTGCCGCCTCTAGCTTCCTTATCTCTTCCGTGATGAACTCCTGCCTCTCCAGAGCTTGCTTCCTGACCTTCTTCTTGACGGGACGTGCATGAGGACAGACAGCAAGATGGTGCTAAACCACTTCCCTAGGAACGCTGGGGATGTCGGATGCTTGCCATGCAAACACATCGACATTCGCCCGTAGGAAAGTGATGAGCTCGCTTTGCTATTTGCCATCAAGGGTGGAGCTTATGGTGAAAGCTCCTCCCATGTTGTCCTCCTTGACGGACACCTTCTTGGTCTCTGGTGGTGCAGCTCTGGACTTCTTGCTCTAGCCGGTGGAGCTCTCTGGCACGTCCTCGACGGGAGCGCAACACCCCGAAGAGGTGCGATTGCCGGAGTGGGTGCGAGGAGTCTCGCCAGTCTTCTTTCTTCCCGGGGCTTCAACAGTAGGAGCAGGTGCCTTGGAGGCAGCTGCTGCAACCGCTTCCCGGTAGAGTTGGTCAGCACAAATCAACGCATCTTTCTTGTCGGAGGGGACGGTGATGATGTTCATCGGCCCGGGCATCTTCAGCGTGTTGTAGGCGTAGTGAGAAGCCGCCATGAACTTGGCCAGTGTCGGGCGGCCGAGGATCCCGTTGTAGGGCAAGGGGATCTCGGCTACATCGAAGACAATCCTCTCCGTCCTGTAGTTCAACTCGCCTCCAAACGTCACAGGCAGCGTGACATTTCCCTTCGGCTGGCTCCTCCCCGGGTTGACCCCTTGAAACGTGCATGTTTCCTCGAGGTCTCCATTAGGGATTTGTAGCCTCTTGATCACAACAGGCGAGATCAAGTTCAGACCAGCCCCGCCGTCAACTAGCATCTTTGTCACCTTGAGGTTGTGGATCGTTGGTGAAACTAACAATGGCAATCACCCGACTACAGTAGTGCGGTCAGGGTGGTCCTCGGTGTCGAAAATGATAGGTGTGCTGGACCACTTTAGTGGCTTTCGTGCGTCGAGTGATGGCTCCACCGCTGCGATCTCACGCGCCCACTGCTTGAGCTGGCGGTGGGACGCATGCAACAAGGCGCCACCATTGACGCACATGGCCTCTGTAGCTTTATGGAACTCGTGGTCGCCGGACTCATCGTCCTCGTCATGATCATCGTCTTCCTGCTTCTTGTCGCGGCCCCGGGCGGACCTCTTTTGCTGATTATCCTTGCCGCGACGGCCTCCTTGGCCGCCTCGCTTCTTGCCGGATCCTTTGGCACCCTCTTGGCCCTTCTCCTTGTCCCGCCGCTCATACTCGGCTTTCTGCTTCTCAGCGAGCAGCTCAACTTGCCGACAGTTCTGGAGGTCGTGGCCCTTGGTGCGATGGATCTTGCAATACTGCTTGTCGGAGCCCCCTGGCTTGTCGGCAGCCGCCAAGGCCCGGCAAGCGGCACACCCGGCAACCTCCTTGCTGGGGTCGCTTGCCTTGGCCTTCTTGGCAGTGCCGGTGTCGTCAGACCCCTCGACGGCAAGCACGGTCTTGCCCTTGCGCTTCCTGTTACGGCGCCGACCCTTCTTTGCTGGGGCGGTGGTGTCATCTGTGGAGTCGGTTTCTGCGCTGGCGTCCTCACCGGAGTACTTCATCCCCTCTTCAGCTCGAGCGCATCGATCGGCCAGAACATAAAGCTCCGCCACATCCTTGACTTTGTTCATCGCCAGCTCCTCACACATCTTGGAGTTGCGCACATTCTGATGGAATGCACTGATCACAGCGGCAGGATGAACGTTTGGGATGTTATACTACACTCGGCTGAACCTTTGGATGTACTTGCACAAGTTTTCTCCTTCCTTCTGGGGGATGATGTGCAAATCACTCGCTTGGCCATGAGCTTGGTGGCCTCCAGTAAAGGTGCCAACAAACTCATGACACAGATCCGACCAAGAAGAAATGGAGTCCACCGGCAAGTGCATCAACCATGACATAACATTGGGCTTGAGTGCCAACGGGAAGTAATTGGCAAGCACCTTATCGTCGCGGGCCCCGGCAGCTAGCACAGCGATGGTGTAGATGTTGAGGAACTCCAACGGGTGAGTCTTGTCGTTGTACTTCTCGCCAACATCGGGCTTGAATGTGCGGTGGGAGGGCCACTGGAACTGTCGTAGCTCACGGGTGAATGCCGGACAGCCCACCTTGTTCCGTAGCCTCCCGGTGCTGGGTGGTCCATAGTGGGCCCTGCCCGCCTGTCTAACGGGTGGCGCGCATCACGCCGGCGCTCGATGGTGGTACGAGCGTCTTCAAGGGCTCACTCCCGAAGAACTTGACATTGGTCGCGGTGGGTTCGCAGATCGGACGACACAATGGAGATATCATCACGAGCGTCATCGCGACGGATCGACACCCGTGGTGGCTAGCGTGGAGGAGGAGAGTGCACCGTGGCTGCATTGCCCCCGGCCGTCCACCGCTGGCATGCGGTGGCTCGACGGAGCGACAGCCTATGGGCCCCGCCGGTCGCGGCTCATCTTTGTTGGCGACGCCGACGAGGCTCCGGACAGTGGCTCTCTATTCGTCGAGCTTCTCCGCAGTAGGAGGAAAGTCGAGGAGCAGCTGCGCGCGTGCCAGAGCTTCTGCTGGCATGGGCGGCGGTGAAAGTTGCGTGGATTGTGACGCCCTTCGACTTCTAACTATGTTAGAAGGAACCCTGTCACGGCCCTGCGGCTGTCCGCCGTTTTTGCTAGCACCTCGGCGTGCATGCTGGCCCTCTTCGTCATGTGAAGGGCGCGCGTGACTCTTCCCAGGGCGGCGCCCAGGGTCACCAGCGGGGCGGCGCTGCTCATCGCGCGTAACTTGAGAAGAGCGCGTCGTGGGTGCCAGTGTTGGTGTCTTGGAGGCCGCCGCGCCGCCGTTTGGCGACACGACGACGCCCCTGGAGGGCCCCGCGCCGCCTACGGGGGGCCCAACTCCGTCTCTGGAGTTTGCAGCGTGTGGCTCGTCGCCTGGCGTACGAATGACGCCACTCACCAGGCCCGGACTGCCAGGGTGATGTGTATGTTCGTGGGCCGCGCCAAGTGTTCTTTTCACGACTGGCCCCCTACTGGTCCGCACCGATACAGGCAGTCCTCCTCTTGGGAGCCATGCCGACGAAGAACTGTGCTATGAGCTGCTAAACCAGATTCTCACTACTGCGTGCTCCCCTACCTAGTGCACCAAAGATGTCGGTGGGAAACGACACCTATGGGATCACAAGAATCCCTACTACGGTTGCGGGCGCAGGGTGGTGAGAAGAGCGGGATCAGCAGTCAGCACAAAGACACGGGTCGTTTACCCAGGTTCCGATCGCGAGGATGCGTAATACCCTAGTCCTGCTTTGATGTGTATATCAGTGTTCTAGGAGTTCTTGGGCTAGCTACAACAAGTGTAATTTGTCCAAGGGTCTGAATCCTTCTCCTGGATGCCTTGGTCCTACTTTTATAGGCAAGGAGGATCGCCACAGTGGTACACAAGACATGGCATCGGGGTACTGTGGTTAAGCTTATCGCTAGCTATTACGGGGCAAGACGCATTTAATGCGCCTCCGACGTGTCCCCTTCACTTTACTGCCGCTTCGCCCTGCCTTGACACGCGCCTGGGCCAGCGAGGCTGTCAGCACCATGTAGGCTAGCAGGCTGCTGAGGTGGCGCGGTGGTAGGGCCTTCATGAAGATTTGCATGCCACCACGTAGGCATGCACTAAGTTGGTCGAGAAGCCTCATGCCGACACGCAAGCGCCTGCCCAGCAGGTGGGCTGGCAGCTGCATGGGAGCGGTGGTAGAAACTTGGCGGGTGCGGGCCTGGCTGTGGCCTCACGAATGTCCTCGGCAAGGGTCTTGCAGTGGCGTTGTGGTCGTCCCCGACAAGAATCGTGCCGGGGGTCTCGTGGGTTTCTTCGGCAAGGATCTCGCCGAGGTTCGTCGTCTTCTAATCCTCTTCTGATTTGAAGTGTTTATTGTCTTCACAAAGATCCGCATGCCATCATGGAGGCGCCTCCCGAGCCCAGGTCCCAACGTGGTTGGCGGTGTTGGAAAAACTGGGGCTCAAGGGTGGCGCACTTCGCTGGCATCGGGTAGGCTGCCCCGGCAAGGTCTTTGCCGGGGCCGTGGAGGCTGCCCCGGCAAGGGTCTTGCCGGGGGAAACCACCTCGCCTTCTTGCTCTTTATGCCTCCGCCTTGGCGCTGCTTTGACCTGTCACGTGGCTTTTGATTCCCTGTCTCTGCCCTGCTTGAGTGTGGCCGCAGGTGCGGCTCTGACTGCCCGTGCACAAATAAGGGGTACAAAGGAGCGCCCCTACTTTAGTACACTGACAAGTGTGTACAACAAGGATGATTGTGACAAACTAAAAAGCAAAGAATCAAATCATACAAGACGCTCCAAGCAAAACACATATTATGTGGTGAATAAAAAAATAGCCTCAAGTAAAGTTACCGGTAGACGAAGACGAAAGAGGGGATGCCTTCCGGGGCATCCCCAAGCTTTGGCACTTAGTTGTCCTTGAATATTACCTTGGGGTGCCTTGGGCATCCCCAAGCTTAGACTCTTGCCACTCCTTATTCCATAGTCCATCAAATGCTTACCCAAAACTTGAAAACTTCACAACACAAAACTCAACAGAAAATCTCATAAGCTCCGCTAGTATAAGAAAATAAATCACCACTTTTGATACTATTGTGAACTCATTATTTATTTATATTGGTGTAATATCTACTGTATTCCAACTTTTCCATGGTTCATACCCCCCGATACTGCCCATAGATTCATCAAAATAAGCAAACAACACATAGAAAACAGAATCTGTCAAAAACAGAACAGTCTATAGCAATCTGAAAACTTCGAATACTTATGTAACTTCAAACATTCTGAAAAATTAGGACAACATGGGCAATTTTTGTACCTATCTTTTGCAAAAAGAATCATATCAAAAACACGCTTCTGTGAATTATGAAAATTATTTTCCTTGGCGTAAAAGTTTCTGTTTTTCAGCAAGATCAAAACAACTATCACCGTAAGCCATCCCAAAGGTCTTACTTCGCACAAACACTAATTAAAACACAAAACCACATCTAACCAGAGGCTAGATGAATTATTCAAAGCAAAATAGGAGCAAAAAGCAAAGAAAAAAATTAAATTTTGTTGCCTCCCAATAAACGCTATTGTTTAACGCCCTTAGCTAGGCATTGATAATTTTAATGATGCTCACATGAAAGATAACAATTGAAACACAAAGAGAGCATCATAAAACATGTGACAAACAAGTTTGAGTCTAACAGGCTTCCTATGCATAGGGATTTTATAAGCAAACAAATTATCAAGACAAGCAAAAACCACCATATGCAAGGAAGAAGAAAGAAACAATAGCAATCTCAACATGAAGAGAGGTAATTTAGTAACATGAAAATTTCTACAACCATATTTTCCTGTCTTGTAATAATTACATGTAGGATCATAAGGAAATCCAACAAAATAAATATCACATAACGTATTCTCTACACGATCCACATCCATGCGAAGTTGACACTCTTCCAAAATAGTGGGGTTAACATTAACTAAAGTCATGACCTCTTCAAACCCACTTTTGTCAAAAAATTCATAAGATCGAACATTCTTAAAATATGCAGGATCTAAAATTGACACGCTGCCAAACTCATTTTCATTACTATTGTAGACATTATTATCAATCTCATATTCATCATGGGGTTTAAGTAAATTTTCAAGATCATAGGAAGAATCACCCCAATCATGATCATTGCAACAAGTAGTAGACATAGAAAAATTAGCATCCCCAAGCTTAGGGTTTATATCATTAACATAATTGACATTAATAGAATTTATAATAACATCATTGTAATCATGCTTTTCATTCAAAGATCTATCATGAATCACTTCATAAAGCACTTCATCACAATTTTCAGATTCACTGATTTCAAGCAAAACATCGTAAAGATAATCTAGTGCACTCAACTCACTAGCAATTGGTTCATCATAGTTGGGTCTTTTAAAAAGATTAGCAAGTGGATGGGGATCCATAAACTCTTTGCTTCTGATTTTCAATAAACACACAATTATACCAAGCAAACAAGCAAACAAACCAAGTAAGACATAAGGGCAAACGAAAAGACGAATGAAAGAAGGGCGGACAAAAAGGCAAATCTTTTGTACATCATTTTAGAAGTTGGGGAAGAGGAAAATGAGAGGCAAATGACGAATAATGTAATGCAAGAGATGAGAGTTTTATGATGGGTACTTGGTAGGCTTGACGTATATCTCCTCAGCAACGGCGCCAGAAATTCTACCTGCTACTTCTTGAGCTTGCATTGGTTTTTCCCTTGAAGAGAAAAGGGTGATGCAACAAAGTAGAGATAAGTATCTCCCTCAGTTAGAGAACCAAGGTATCAGTCCAGTAGGAGAAAATGCACAAATCACCATGACCTGCACAAACAATCAAACAACTTGCACCCAACGCGATAAAGGGATTGTCAATCCCTTCACGGTTACTTGCAAAAGTGAGATCTGATAGAGATAGATGAAACTAAACAAAAGATAAAGTAAATATTTTGGGTATTTTTGGTTTATAGATCGGAAAGTAAAAGATTGCAAAATAGTATATCGAAAACTTATATGATGGAAAATAGACCCGGGGGCCATAGGTTTCACTAGTGGCTTCTCTCAAGATACCAAATAATACGGTGGGTGAACAAATTACTGTTGAGCAATTGATAGAAAAGCGCAAAGTTATGACGATATCTAAGGCAATGATTATGAAATATAGGCATCACATCCGTGTCAAGTACACCGACTCCTGCCTGCATCTACTACTATTACTCCACACATCGACCGACTCCTGCTTGCATCTAGAGTATTAAGTTCATGAAGAACAAAGTAACGCATTAAGTAAGATGACATGATGTAGAGGAATAAACTCAAGCAATATGATGTAAACCCCATCTTTTTATCCTCGACGGCAACAATACAATACGTGCCTTGCTGTCCCTAATGTCACTGGGAAAGGACACCGCAAGATTGAACCCAAAGCTAAGCACTTCTCCCATTGCAAGAAAAACCAATCTAGTTGGCCAAACTAAACCGATAGTTCGAAGAGAATTATAAAGATATCAAATCATGCATATAAGAATTCAAAGAAGATTCAAATAATATTCATAGATAAGTTGATCATAAATCCACAATTCATCGGATCTCGACAAACACACTGCAAAAGAAGATTGCATCGGATAGATCTCCAAGAACATCAAGGAGAACATGGTATTGAGAATCAAATAGAGAGAATAAGCCATCTAGATACTAACTATGGACCCGTAGGTCTGAGGTAAACTACTCACGCTTCATCGGAAGGGCAATAGAGTTGATGTAGAAGCCCTCCATGATCGAATCCCCTCCGGCAGGATGCGAGAAAAGGCCCCTAGATGGGATCTCACGGGTACAGAAGGTGGCGGCGGTGGAAAAGTGTTTTCGTGGATGCCTTTGGTAGTTTGGGGATATTTGGGAATATATAGGACGAAGAAGTAGGTCAGTGGAGTCACGGGGGGCCCACAAGGCAGGGGGGGCGCGCCCTCCCCCTTATGGCCGCCTTGTGGCTCTCCTGACTTGATCTCCAAGTCTCCCGGGTGTCTTCTCATCCAAGAAAAATCATCGCGAAGGTTTTATTCTGTTTGGACTCTGTTTGCTATTTCTTCTCTGCGAAGCTCACAAATAAGGAAAAAATAGAAACTGGCACTGGGCTCTAGGTTAATAGGTTTGTCCCAAAAATAATATAAAATAACATATTAATGCATATAAAACATCCAAAATAGATAATATATTAGCATAAAATAATCAAAAATTATAGATATGTGGGAGACGTATCAAGTATCCCCAAGCTTAATTGATGCTCGTCCTCAAAATGGGAATGGGAGGAACAACGAAGCAACCACTCCCTCTACCACAGGCCGCCACCACGTCATGAAGAAGCAGCCATAGACACACTGTGGGTGAAGAAAATCGGCCAACACCATAGAAAGCTCAATCGGAACGACAACAACAACAAGAGAATCACCCCTATAGCATGCCCAGGACCATAGGAAGCAGCAACGGCGGATACACCACATGAACGAAGCAGCCAAGATCGACCAACAAATCCACCGAAAGCCCCAAATATGATGACCAGAGAACCCAAAGCATAGAGGTCGAGGAAGTTGAGGTGATAGCAGTGGGAAACAAATGTGTCAAACTATCCAAACGGTAAAAGCGGGCACGTAAATAGGGGGAAGGAGGAGCACGCAACCGACTAAACAAATACATACGGCAGTAGACAACCGTATCGATGATCTGATAGGCGGAAAATGTGGCGAGAAACCAGACATGGTCATAAAACCTGGCGACTTTATCAATCTCAAGATGATGTGCCAGCTCAGTCTCTCGAAGGTGGTCATAGGGGTAGGGTGTGTGTGCGTGAGTTCATAGGGGTGAGTGTGTGTGCGTATATATGAGCGTATGCGTGTGTACCATGTTTAAAAAAATTCAACAGACGGAATAAGGTGGACCGACCAGACAGGCCCTTAACAAAAAAATCAAAAACAAAATCCACTACTAAACTGGAATTGATGCGGTGATGACAAATTTAGTTTGCAAGCACGCCAATTTTGTGGCAAAAAAATTGAATTGAGTCAGATTTACCATGCTTGCCAACTTAACTTGCCATCATCGGCAAGCATAAAATGGCCATAAAAACGTTCGATTTGCCATGGCAAAAATCTGACGTCAGATTTGTAGTCGAGTCCAATGTAAAAATTGTAATCTTTATCTTTTACATTTCTTTGGGCCTTACTATTTTCGTTGAAAAACAAATACTAGATTCCCAAAAAAACACAATTTTTTTGAGACAAAAAAACCCACAAATACTAGATTTTTTTGAGGGGTGAAACACAACTTTATTCATCAAAGTCCACACGGAGTGGGGTACGTCTATGGTCATAGGACTGGCCAAACCACACGTGGCATCCCAGACCTCCCGACAATGCAAATTTAGCTAAACTATGTGCTTCATAGTTGACAGCACGACTCTCGAAAGTAAAAATACAATGAAAGGGATAAGCTCTATGATTGATCTCGCTTATGATTGATGCATATCCTCCTCGTGTACCCGTGTTGATGTTCTGAATCACCTGCCGGCAGTCAGATGCAATAACAAAATCTCTTATATTGAGGTCCTCTGCTAGCGCAAGTGCCTCGCGGCACGCGATCGCTTCCAGAGTAGCTGAATCGAGGGTTCCTTTGATGACCAGGGTCGAGCCACCAACGTAGTTGCCATTTTCATCCCTACAGACCGCCGCCGCCGATCCCCCACGTGATCGGACCGCTGCATCGACATGGATTTTGAAAATCCTGGTGGTGGCCTTTTTGGTCTTCGTTGTTGCACTCCTGGGGTCATAGTGGCTCCCCTGGGCCGTTGTTGCTTATTTCCCATGACACCTAGTTCATCGATAAATCGCTGAACGAAAATGTGTGTCGCTTGGGGGCTCTGGAAGATTCCTTCGTGGATTCCCTTTCGACGAGCATGCCATATAGACCATAAAGTGACCGTCATGAGAATAAACTTGTCATGGGGAAGCATTTCCATCAAGGTGAATAACCAATTCTTGGCATTGGGCTCTGTTGTTGCTGTGATTTTTTGTGTTACATCTTCGTCTGTCAAAGCCCATATACTCCGAGAGCATGAGCATTCCAACAGCGAGTGGCGCCACGAATTTTGAACTCCACACAAGCCACACTATCCCGAATCTGTCATATGCCAATGTGCACGGACATCATTCGTCGGCAGAGATTGTTTTGAGAGTCTCCATAGAAACATGTGTATCTTACCGGGGACGTTAGTTTTCCAAAGAGATTTCCAGGATCCCTCCTCTACTCTAGAACTTGATGGACCTGCCGTTCCTTCTAACCAAGCATCCCTCCTCTGTATTGTTGCTACCAGCATGTTGTAAGCAGATTTAACAGAGAAGTTCCCTTTTATATCAAAGTGCCAGGCCCAAAAATCCAACATATTACGAGTGCATAGCGGGATTCCCAGTATTACCTGAGCATCCATTGGCATAAACATTGCCGTCACTTCTTCCTTATTCCATGTTGCTGTAGTGAGGTCTATGAGTTCCTAGACCATGGTGGGGCGGTTGGTTGTTAAGCATCCATATGGCCGAAGCATTGCATCTCGTGGTAGCCAGTTGTGTTCCCATATGTTTGTAGATGCCCCGTTGCCAATTCGTTTGATCAATCCTTGCTTAAGAGTGTCACGTCCTTCAATGATTGCTCTCCAAACTTGGCTAGGGTGGCTCCCCAATTCTGCCGAAAGGAAATCAATGGTTGGGAAGTAGATGCTTTTTAACAAGCGGGCACTTAGTGTCTCCGGATTCTGCAGTATGCGCCAAGCCTGCCTGGCCAGCATGGCCAAGTTGAACAACTCAAAGTCTTTGAAATCGAGACCCCCATTCCCTTCGGTTGTGTCATCGATTTCCAAGAAACCCAGTGTGGCTTTCATTTACCCTCCTTGCTTCCCCACCAGAACTTCCTGATAAGCATATTCGAATGTTCACATAACCCTCGTGGTAGCTTAAAACACGACATAGAGAAAACTGGCACAGCTTGAGCAACTGATTTCACTAACACCTCCTTGCCTGCTGATGACAGGGTATTCTCTATCCATCCTTGGACCTTGCTCCATAGCCGGTCTTTTAAGTACTTGAAAGCACCATTCTTCGAGCTACCAATATCTGATGGCATACCCCAAGTACTTTTCATTTAGCGTTTCATTCGGGACATTTAAAATGACCTTTATATCCCGTCTCACTGTGTCTGGCACCCCCTTACTAAAGTAAATTGAAGACTTTGAGTAGTTGATGTGATGTACCGTCGTCTTACAATAAGTATCCAGAACATGGTACACCTCATTAGCTCCTACACCTTTTGCCTTGAAAAACAGCAGGCTGTCATCAGCAAATAGAAGATGGCTCACTGGTGGCACCGTGGGTGCTATCTGTAGATCATGCAGATTGGATGACTCACTCTTTGATTTAAAAGGCACCAAAGGCCCTCTGCTGCTAGCAAGAACAAGTATGGAGATATCGGGTCCCCTTGTCTAATCCCTCGTGAAGGTTTGAAACTACATAACTTTTTCCCATTGAAGAGAACTGAAAACTCAACTGTGGTAACAAGACCCATAACAATGTCAACCCACTTCTCAGTAAACCCTAACTTAAGCATTATGGCTTTTAGATAACACCATTCCATGCTGTCATAAGCCTTCATCATGTCGAGCTTCAAGTCACATGATTGATTTTTATTTGTCTTGTTCCTCTTCATAAAATGCAAGCACTCATATGCTGTGATAATGTTATCCGTGATCAACCTGCCTGGGACAAAAGCTAACTGCTCCTCTGAGATAATATCAGGTAAGACTACCTTCAATCTGTTAGAGATGACCTTCAAAGCAATCTTGTATAATACGTTACACAGGCTTATTGGTCGGAATTGAGTGAGTAGCATGGGATTTTTTACCTTGGGTATTAGAACCATAATAGTTGCATTGATGCACTCTGCTGACTCGGTTCTTCAACTATTTTTAAAACCACTCTTGTAACATCATCGCCACAAATCTCCTAGTGATGTTGGAAGAATTGCGTTGGGTAACCATCGGGGCCCGAGGCCTTAATTGGGAACATCTGGAAAAGGGATGTTTTCACCTCTTTTTGGCTGTATGGGCATTCAACATGTCATTCATAGCTTGTGTCACTTTAGTTGGAACAGTATCAATTACCTAATCCATGTTATGGAGTCCCTCTGACGTGTATAGATCTTGGTAAAATGAAGTGGCCATGTTTTCCATCTCCGTCAAATTTTCTGTCAACTCGCTGTTAACCTTTTGTAGCGCCTTAATTTGGTTCTTCCTCCTCCGGCGGCTGGCCCTGAGATGGAAAAAATACATGTTTTATCACCATGCATGAGCCACTCGAGTCGCTCACGTTGTCGCCACAAAATCTCCTCCATGTGGTAAAGTTCTGTTAATCTCTCTACTATTTTAATTTCTGCATGAATTGATCTGGATCTGTTTGGGATCACGCGCATCTCCTGTAGCTGTCACTGCAGCGTCTGAATTTCTTGTCTCACATTGCCAAAATGTGTTCTGTCCCATGCAGAAAGGTCAGATGACAGTGACGTTAGTTTGTCGCGTATCTCAGCGACAGAATCTCCTCCGCCCCGCGCCCATGCATGTTCCACCACCGGCACAAGTCCCGAGTCCCTCTCCCATGCAACTTCATACTTAAAGGAGCGTGGGGGCTGCCTGCATGCAGCCCCATGCACGTACCTGAGAAAGATCGGTACATGATCGCTAGTGGTCGTTGTTTTATGCTCTAAACTTGCTGCTGGGAACGCTATCATCCATGCTGGATTCGCCACCACCCTGTCCAGCCGTACTCTGGTGTAAGTGACCCCGGCAACCTTTTTTTCAAAGGTCCAACTATTGCCCATGTATCCAATATCCGACAAGCCACACATGTCAAGCGCATCTCTGAAAGCATCCATCTGAGCCTGGCTCCTATTCCCCACATCATCATGTTCATGTGCTTGAATCGCCTTATTAAAATCTCCTAGTACAAGCTAGGGTATGTCATTTTCACCAACTATTCCTCTTAGTGTATCCCATGTTTTATATCGCTCATTTGCCTGAGCTTCTCCATAGACAAAGGTCACTCTTGTTCGGATATCAACAAGTTCATCAATTACGGCATCAATATGATAACGGGAGTACCCAACAACTTCAAGCTTTATTTCATCGTTCCAAAAAGTACACAATCTGCCACTTCTTCCCGAACTACTGACAGCAAAACTCTTATTATAGCCTAAAGAACCATCCCTACTCTCAACTATAGAACCCTCTATTTGAGTTTCAAGAATGCATAACACAGAGGGGGCAAACTGCCTCATTAGATCACGAAGCTCTTGAACTGTCGCGAATTTTCTAGCACCACAACAGTTCCAGCACAGAAGACTCATTGCGCTCGGCGCGACCCCCCTGGGAGGCCCGCCATACGCGCATCAAGATTTTTGGTTGAAGTTGTACTCTTTCCATCATTACTATTGAAAGTGCTAGTTATCGACTAGAGGGGGGGTGAATAGGCCATTTTTATCAAAGTCTTCAAAACATGAAAGTTTCGAAGACAAGCAATAGAAATGACCTAATTGATATGCAGCGGAAGATAAACTACAACAAGCAAGCCATAGTCAAGTATGCAATAATGTGAACGTACAAAGACTAATAGCAGCTAGGTAGTAAGGATCAGGATGGAAGATAGTATGAAGCCAATCAACGATAGTAGTCAAGCAATGAAGTCAAACAGATAAGACAAATAAGCAATGACTTCACAAAGACAAACTCAAGGTAAAGGAAGGGAAAGGATAGAACCAGTCACTTGTTGAAGACACATGATTTGTTGGACCAGTTCCAGTTGCTGTGACAACTGTAGGTCTGGTTAGGGAGGCTGAGATTCAACTCAGAAGACCGCGTCTTCACCTTATTCCCCTTGAGCTAAGGACACACAGTCCTTTCCCAATCACTCTGGTAAGTCTTCAAGGTAGACTTCCGAACCTTCACAGACTTCGTTCACCGGCAATCCACAATGACTCTTGGATGCTCAGAACGCGACGCCTAACCGGCTGGAGGATACACAGTCCTCAAGTGTAATAAGTCTTCAGGTCACACAGATAGAAAGACTTCAGTGATGCCTAACACTCTTTGGCTTTGGGTGTTTGGGCTTTGTCCTCGCAAGGATTTCTCTCTCAAAGGCTTCGAGGTGGGTTGCTCTCAAATTGACAAAAGCCGTAAACTAACTCTAAGCAGCCACCAATTTATGGTGTAGGGGGTGGGCTATTTATAGCCACAAGGCAACCCGACCTGATATGTCCGAAATGACCCTGGGTCACTAAGGAACTGACACGTGTTCCAACGGTCAGATTTCAAACACACACGACAACTTTACTTGGGCTACAAGCAAAGCTGACTCATCCAGCTCTGGATAAGATTTGCTCTCATTGTCTTCGCTCGAAGACATAGGATTTGGGTTGAGCATCACTTCAGTCACTCTGACTTTGTTCACTTGGACCCCACTTAACAGTAGGTGGTTCCTATGACTGAACACAGAAGAAAAGGAAACAACGAAACAACACAGTCTTCGCGCTCCATAGTCTTCGCTCAATGTCTTCTCATGTCATAGTCTTCAATGTGAATATCTTCACATACCACCATTGTCTTCAATGTCTTCATACATTTTTAGGGGTCATCTCCGGTAGGTAAACCGAATCAATGAGGGACACAACCTGCGTTATCCTGCAATTCTCACAAACGCATTAGTCCCTCAACCAACTTTGTCGTCAATACTCCAAAACCAACTAGGGGTGGCACTAGATGCACTTACAATCTCCCCCTTTTTGGTGATTGATGACAAACTGGTTGAAGTTTTCAACGGGAATGAAGTATGTGAAATTGTAAAGGATAGGTTATTGTCTTCATAAGTGGCAAGGGCTCCCCTTGAAGATGTGCATATAAGTAATTTGTTTCTGGAATGCAAATGCACATGGCAGGTTGTACTTGTGGAGATCCTCTTCAACTTATGAAGATAATTCATCATGCATGAAATGATATAACTTAAAGAATGACATGCATAATGGAAATGGACGTCTGCAGAATGATCTAAGTGCGGAAGTTATCATCGCACATGAAAGAGCAAATAAGTAGCAGACGACCATCGAGTTTAAGTGTTACAACTCAACGAACGAAATGTATCAAAAGCAAGAGTTGTAACCACTAGGCAAAATATAAAGCAACCGCCCATATGAACCCGCTTGAAGACTATCAAACTCATATGCTTCTCCCCCTTTTGTCAGTAATGACCAAAAAGGTTTGAAGACATAGAGCATCTACTCGTCCTCATGAGGAGTAGTTGAAGCAGCAGGGATGTCGTTGTTGTTTGGCGGTGCAGACGAACTTGGTGCAGTGTCGATGCATGCAGAAGTAGGGGGTGGTGAAGTAGCATTGTCTTCATCATCGATCACGTTGGCATTCACAGTTGCCGCGGAGGAAGAATAGTCAGAGTCTTCAAGGGATGGAGTTCGTCATAGGACAGCATTCCGTGGAGGAGTGGAGTCAAACTTGAATTGTTCAGTGAAGCCATCGTCTTGAAGATCTGCTTCAGCACTAAGCAGGGTCAAACTCTTCCATGATCGCCGACAGGTTTTGTGAGTGACAAATGCATTCTTGGTGGCAAGATTTCGAATGCGATTTACATCCACCAAGAGACTTTGCATCTAATGCTTGAGCCAAAAGTGATGCTTGTCGTGTTTCTGATGCAGTGCCACAGGAAGTTCTCGGTCATTTAGGACCCGAGAGCGCTTCTTTGGCCTTTGAGAAATTGTGCTCTCAGTAGCTTCAGTTGGCGCACGATGAGGTAGACGAGTGTTTCCAGTCATCGAATAGACACGAGTTACAGCTTGGACTCCTTCCATAGGCTGAGTGAAGCTTTGGTGTTCAGCATTTTGAAGACAAAGAGGCTTCTTGGCAGGCTCAGGGTATATGGCTTCAATTGACATATCAACCTCTGGTAGAAAGATCACATGATTGCGAGCAGAGGGCTGATAGTTGATAGCAGAGTGTAGCTTGATGAGGCGCATGACCCATGGAGCATAGAATTTCAGGCCAAAAAGGTCAGATCCAGATGCAGCCAGTTGCCTGAGGAAGAAATCTTGGGCATTGAAGCTGATGCCATTGAGGATGTAAAAGACCAATGTCTTCATGGCTCCTTCAAGTTTTGCAGCTGATGAATGTCCTTTGATAGGCCATAGAGTCCGCCTGATGATGTGATATATGGTGCGCGGCAGATACTCAAGGTCATCAACAAAGAACTCCTTTGGGTATTCAGCGTCATGTGGCAATGGCTTCACCATGCTCAACATCTGGCTCATGTTGGGTTCTGGCTTATGGAAGATGCTCTCCAAAGCATTGCGGTGGTTTTGACAACCAGGTTCGTACAGCTCTCCGGGAGTGGATAGGCCTGTAAGCTCAATGATGTCAAGAGCTTTGGCTTCACGATGAACATTTCCAGTCATCCACTCGAGAACCCACGTTTTTGTATCCCTGTTGTAGCCGCGAATGTGGAGGGTAGCATAGAATTGAAGCAAAAGTTCTTCATTCCAATGTTCTTTGTCTGTCACAAAGCTGAGCAGACCAGCATCACGAAAGCAGTCAAGTGCTTCTTCTAAGCATGGCAGTCCAGCAATGGCTTCAGTGTCGAGGCGCATATGAGGGAAAATGCGCCCTTGATCATACAGAACGCAGGAGTAATAGCTTCGTTGCTGATGACTCCAGAAACGATCAAATGATATTCTTGGCCTTGAGTAAGGGTTCTTTGAGCTATCAAAGAAGGTGTTGTGGCTTTTGAATCCATTTGCATTGAAGGACCCGACAGATGTGGCAGTACCTAGAAACCTTGGCAGTCTTGGCTTGGGTTTCTGGACCTGAGGCCTATGCTCAATGTGATAATCAAACTGAGGACCAGAGACATTAGGCGAAGGGACCAGAACGGGCCATCTTACTATGATTAGCTTGCCATGGTTGTAAGCTTGCTCAATTGTATAGGGCCTTGGTGGCGGAATAGGAGCAGTGGAAGCAACAATGGCAGAAGCTTCAGGAGCAGTTGCAGCATTGACTTCTGGTATGTTGCTTGGTGCAGGATCCACATTAGCTTCAGCCATGACTACGTCATTGGCTTCATTCATGTTAGTGGTGGCAGCCTCAACGTTTTCAACCTCCACTTGTTGAGCTGGAGGGTCTGGCACAGGCACGTTCACTTCAGGAACAACTTCTTCAGTAATGGGGGGAGTAGGGACACGTTCTTCTTGATGTTCGTCATTGGCTGATGCAGCCGGATTGTCTTCAGCAGCTTGGGCTTCAGACATGGAGACATTCACAGTTGGAGTGGCTTCTGAAAACACTTGACGCGCAACAGGTTGGTGGTGCACTTCTCCTTCTGGAACGCTCGGAAGAGGGACTTGAGGCCTTGGTCCTTTGCGAAGCCTTTGTAATACAGGTGGCGCCTTGGGAGATGGAGTAGGCAGGCCCTCATCCTCTTCAACATGCACAGATGGTGTGACTTGTTGTTGTTGGGGAGTACTGGGGGAGTCTTGTTGTTGCGGGCAATCAGCTCATGATGCATCCTGAGCAATTGGCGTCAGAGGACGACCAATGCTGATGATTTCGCTGTTCGTGAGAACAGGCGATGATACCACATTGTGTTCAATCTGAGGAAGAACTTCATCATCTTCAACATTGTCATGGTGACCAATGTCTTCAGCAGTGATGGGATCAACTGCTGGAATGTCTTCAGCTTCATGATCCTCTGTGGAAGAAGGCTCATGAACAATCATTCGTAGTTCTTGATTTGCAGATGCAGGGCGAACCACTGAGATAGGTTCAACAACAAGGGGCTCTGTGGGAGCAGCCCGATTCTTCTTGGTTTTGCGCTTCTTCTTGGAGGGAGCAGCATCAGAGGCTTCTGAGGGTTTCCTTTTTCTTGCTTCAGCCTATGTAGCCCTCGTCTTCTTCTGTTCTGAAGCGGTTGACCTGGCTTTTGGCTTCGAGCCAGTCATGCTGCTCGGGAAGACTATGCGAGGTTCATCCTGCCTTGAAGGTGTAGGTTGGACAGTTGATAGCTTCTTCTTCTTTGCAGCCATCCTGGGGTCGATGCCAGGACGACCAAGAGCTTTGCGCTTCTCAGCCTAAGTGTAGGCTAGCACACACTTGTCATCCAGACTCTTCATGCGCTCACGAGAGCCTCGAGCTTCTTCACGCTTCTTGTGAAAGGCTTCTTTGAGCTCGTGCAGCATGATCTTGAAGTTTTTGACATCTTGCACGCTAAGCTTGTCCACATGCTTCTTGAACTGAGCCTTTTCATAGTCAATCTTGTGCTTCAGTTCGACGATGCACTGAGCAATAGCTAACTCAGAAGCAATAGAGCCATTGAAGGAGACGTTGAGGCCAATGGGAAGTTGCAAGTCATCAAAGCTGAGATTTGGTGTGTCAAACCACTCATCAATGAAGTTATGGATGATTGCCACATCAAAGAGAGGCAAATTATTGAAGATCTCTGCTTCTTCCTTGCTCTTGATCAGTTGCTCAAGAGCATCATCTGCAAGATCGTCATCGCTGGACAGATCAATGTGCTCTTCACGCAGAATGGCAGCAGGAGTCAATGTCTGATCAGTACTCTTGATGATTTTCTTTTTCTTCTCCGTCTTCTTGGAGATGCGTGAAAGATCTTCAGACTGCACACTGTCTTCGGGAGGTGCAGTGGCCAGTAGCTTCACATGTGTCGCTTTTGGAGGTGCAGCTGATTGTGAAGCCTTAATTTTCTTTGGCTTCTGCGGCCTTGGAGGAGGAGCTGGGGCTTCATCAGTATCAGCATCATTATCAGAATGATCCACTTTGGCACCTTGTACCAAGATGTATGAGATG
The DNA here is from genome assembly GCF_018294505.1 of Triticum aestivum. Classification (NCBI taxonomy): domain Eukaryota; kingdom Viridiplantae; phylum Streptophyta; class Magnoliopsida; order Poales; family Poaceae; genus Triticum; species Triticum aestivum. The sequence continues at coordinate 399,421,562 of NC_057807.1, forward strand.
AGGCCATCAAGGTTCGTGAAGGGGCCGATTTCATTTTCTTTCGGGTCACGTGTGCCGTCATCACGGGGAGCAGAGGGACCAGGATTGAAGTCTAATCCCCATGACTTCTTGTTTTCCTTTGCCGATGCCTTTGCATACTGGAAGTTGCGCTTGAAGAGATTATCATCACGACACCAGAGCAATGATGATGGATCGGCATTTTCAGGCTGTGGTCCACGAACCATACAAGGATAGAATTCCTGTGCAATAGCTTCAACTTTGTTCTTGGGGGGAAGGCCTCGATAGAGAATATCACCCCAAGGACTTTTGATAGCATTTTTCTCAGCGTACTCCTGGGTCACGAACTTGTACTTGAACCATTGTTCAGCCCAATAGCGTCGAGTCCATTGGATTCGGGTCTTGCGCTGATTATAATCCTCTTCAGGATCTGTCTTGTAGATTTCTGCGAGGTCATCAGGCAAATCTTTTGATGTCCCCCCTCGACGCTGTCTGCCACCCTTCCTTACTGATTTCTCTGCAGCCATGAACTTCAAACTAAATGGCTTCAATATGTTCAAAGGCTTCAAGGGCTTTCGCTTGCTGGTCAAACAGGAACTAGCTTCAGGAGAGTTAATGTGTTGTTGTAAGAATTCTGCAAATGAATGCAGACTGTGAGAACCAAGGGATTCTCCCACGGACATGTACCTTTGACAGCATTAGAGATGCGAGGGAAGGGGAAGAGGTCATATGCATTCTCAGAAGATTTTGAAGATAAACCAGTTTGAAGACATTGACCTCATGTTGTGAAGACATTCACTTATATGTTGAGAGTTGGTTCCAGATTTGTACGAATCTGTGAATAAGTACAAGTGAGGAATCTAACTATATATGAAGCTTAAGTGAATATACTAGGCAGTATGAGATGCAGACAGAATAGATCTAACATTGTGTAGACAGAAACCAATTTTGGTAAATAGGATGAATCATTGAGGATCAAAAAGATGGTAAAAATAGAGTTATATTTACCACACGAAGAACTGCTAGATGGGATAAATATGAGACCGAGCAATTCAATCCACCGTGCCCTAACTTGGCGACGGAGGACACCTACGGCGGCGGTGGAGAGGACGATGCCCGCGGCCGGCGTGAGAACGGCGTCGGAGAAGTCGCGGCAGCTAAGCGCTTCGTCGCCGGCGTCGTCGAGAGATAGCGGTGGCGCTAGGGTTTTGACGAGGTGGAGAGGTGGAAGAAGGTTTTCTTGACCGCAGGGGACACGTATTTATAAGTAGGTGTGCGGCATAGCGCAATTACGCAGGTGCCCCTGCCTGTTCACATCCATGGGACACGTGGCAAGCATGCAACATACTCAGAGTTGTCCCACGTTCCCACGCCCGCCAAGTTTGTCGGATGGTTGTTCCGGCTTCTCCGGATTTCAACAATAAAGATGAATCATTTAAAAGGACTTGATGTTTGTCTCTGTGTCTTCTGCTGACAAGGATGCAGAGAAGACATTTGAAAGTTTCAATAGAATGCATATGATTTGGATAGATAGAGTTTGAGATAGAAAGCATAGAGAGATTAGGGTCCGATCACATTCACTTAGTTCAAAAGATTCACAAATGAAGACATAGTTGTAAGTGAATGTTGTAGAGGACAGAATACTAGTATATATATATATATATATGAGAAAGCAATCAAATCAACATAGTGAAGTAAATCATGAAGATAAGTTGAAAGTTGAAGACAAACCAAATGCGAAGATATTCAACAGTAACGCCATGAGTGAAACACTTCAAACCAAGAAATTTGGTGGTGGCGTTACCCACCGTATAGGAAGTATTAGACCCTAACACGGCGCACAATTATCGTGGCGCTCCGAAGTCAAATTCCATGTTAATGTATTCACACTCAGAATGTAAGTCTTCATTGATTGAAGATATACTTTACTTCGTGTGTTGCACATCTAAGTCATCAACATGCATAAGTGTTAGGATGTGTGCCTGATCACAGGACATTTGAGGATTCCAAGATATTTAGCTCACACCGTAACTTGCAAAACCTTTTTCTCATCCAAGGGCTTTGTGAAGATATCTGCCAGTTGCTCTTCAGTGTTGACGTGAATGATGTCAATATCTTTCTTCATGACATGATCTCTGAGAAAGTGATGTCGAATTTCAATGTGCTTTGTCTTCGAGTGCTGGACTGGATTGTTGGCAATCTTGATAGCGCTTTCGTTGTCGCAGAAGAGAGGGACTTGTTTCAGATTGATGCCATAGTCCTTGAGAGTTTGCTTCATCCACAGAAGCTGAGCGCAGCAAGATCCAGCAGCAATGTATTCAGATTCAACAGTTTAGAGTGATACACAGTTTTGCTTCTTTGAAGACCAACAGACAAGTGATCGTCCCAGAAAGTGACATGTGCCTGATGTAGACTTGCGATCGACCTTGTCACCAGCATAATCAGCATCCGAGAATCCAACCAGATCAAATCTTGAGCCCTTTGGATACCATAATCCGAGTGTTGGGGTGTAAGCCAAATATCTAAGAATTCGCTTCACAGCTAAGTGATGCGATTCCTTTGGTGCCGCTTGGAATCGAGCACACATGCAAACACTAAGCATAATATCTGGCCTAGATGCACATAGGTAAAGTAAGGAACCAATCATGGAGTGGTATACCTTTTTATCGAACTCTTTACCATTGTCGTCGGGACCAAGATGGTGTTTGGCTGGCATTGGCGTCGTGTAACCTTTGCAATCTTGCATTCCAAACTTCTTCAGACAGTCATTGAGATATTTTTCTTGAGATATGAAGATGCCATTCCTTTGCTGACGAATTTGAAGACCAAGGAAGAACTTCAGCTCACCCATCATGGACATCTGATATTGCTCTTGCATCATGTATCCAAACTCATCACTATACTTCTGGTTGGTGCAGCCGAAGATTATGTCATCCACATATATTTGGCACACAAACAGTTCACCATCATATGTCTTCGTGAAGAATGTGGGATCGAGGGATCCAGGTTTGAAGCCTTTGCTCTTCAGGAAGTCTTTGATCGTATCATACCAAGCGCGAGGAGCTTGTTTGAGGCCATACAGTGCTTTATTTAGTTTGTACACCATATCAGGATGTTTTGGATCTTCAAAGCCAGGTGGTTGAGCAACGTACACTTCTTCTTCAATCTTACTGTTGAGGAATGCACTCTTCACATCCATTTGATATAGCAAGATGTTGTGGTGATTAGCATAAGCTAGCAGTATGCGAATAGCTTCAAGCCTTGCTACAGGAGCAAATGTTTCATCGAAGTCAATTCCTTCAACTTGAGTATATCCTTGAGCCACAAGACGTGCTTTGTTTCTGACGACTTTACCATGCTCATCTTGCTTGTTTCGATATATCCATTTAGTGCCAATAATGTTATGCTTGTGAGGGTCAGCGTGCTTGACAAGTTCCCAAACATTATTCAGCTTGAACTGTTGAAGTTCTTCTTGCATGGCTTGAATCCATTCAGGTTCCATAAAGGCTTCAGCAATTTTCTTGGGTTCTGATATTGACACAAATGAAAAATGCCCACAGAAATTTGCTAACTGTGTTGCTCTTGAGCGAGTAACTGGACCAGGTGCATTGATGCTATCAATTATCTTCTCAATTTGTACTTCATTTGCAACGCGAGGATGAACTGGACAAAGACCTTGCTCATGCTGATCATTGTCATCATTGGTAGGATTGTCTTTAGTCTGAGCATTGTCTTCAGGTTGGTTTGGTGCAAAAATGATAAGTTCCTCTTCAGGCTGTGCTTCAGAAGGCATGATTTCACCAGTTCCCATCAACTTGATAGATTTGCTAGGAGGAGCTTCATCTAATGTGCTTGGCAGGAGCTCTCGTTGTGAACCATTGGTTTCATCAAATCGCACGTCCATAGTTTCAACGATTTTGTAGTGAAAGAGGTTGAAGACTCTGTAAGAGTGTGAGTCCTTTCCATAACCGAGCATGAAGCCTTCGTGAGCTTTAGGTGCAAATTTTGACTTGTGATGGGGATCCTTGATCCAGCACCTAGCACCGAAGACTCTGAAGTAGCTGACATTTGGCTTCTTGCCAGTAAGGAGCTCATAGGATGTTTTGCTCAGAAGCTTGTGGATGTAAACACGGTTGATGATGTGACATGTTGTATCAATAGCTTCAGGCCAGAACTTTCTTGGTGTCTTGTACTCATCGAGCATTGTTCGAGCCATCTCAATGAGGGTTCTGTTCTTGCGCTCCACAATGCCATTTTGCTGAGGTGTGTATGGAGCAGAAAACTCATGAGTGGTTCCCATTGTATCCAGATAAAGATCAAGCATGGTATTCTTGAATTTAGTGATGTTATCACTTCTGATATGCTTGATCTTGATGCCATAATTGTTCATGGCTCGATTGGCAAATCGTCTGAAGACATCTTGTACTTCAGTCTTATAGAGAATTATGTGCACCCATGTATATCTTGAGTAGTCATCAACAATGACGAAACCATAGAGACAACCTGTTGTTGTGAGGGTAGAGTAGTGAGTAGGGCCAAATAAGTCCATGTGTAACAGCTCGAAGGGTTGAGATGTCATCATGATTGTCTTCGAGGGGTGCTTCGCCCTAGTCATCTTTCCAGCTTCGCAGGCACCACACAAATGATCTTTCTTGAACTTGACACCTTCGATGCCTATGACATGCTTCTTCTTGACGAGTGTGTGTAAGTTCCTCATGCCAGCATGCCCCAGCCTCCGATGCCAGAGCCAGCATTCTGAAGCTTTTGCAAGAAGACATACGGCAAGCTGTGGACCTGCTGAGAAATCTACCATGTATAGATCATCTTTCCTATACCCTTCAAAGACTAGAGACTTCTCAGATTCCATTAGTACAAGGCAACGATATTTTCCGAACAACACAATCATGTTCAAGTCACAAAGCATTGAGACAGACATTAAGTTGAACCCAAGGGATTCAACAAGCATCACTTTATCCATGTGTTGATCCTTTGAGATTGCAACTCTACCTAGACCCAATACCTTGCTTTTACTAGTGTCAGCAAATGTGATTTGACTCTTGTCGGATGGACGTAAGGTTGAGTCCATGAGAAGACTTCGATCACCAGTCATATGATTAGTGCATCCGCTGTCCATAATCCATTCTGAAGCACGAGGTGTTATACCCTACAGTGCAGTTAGGAGGATAGGCTTCACAAGGTATGTTGTGAAGCATAAGCATTTGACGCACACTAGGATTATCACAGCTTAGATCAAGGTTAGAACACACAGTATGACAGGTAAGCGATTCATATGTGGAATACATAGTAAGTCATTTTATCATGCGTCCCTTAATGTGTTTTAGGTCCCCAGCAATAGTATCGGACGCCTTTGATTGCTAGCTGGAGACCATATTCTCCAAAAGAGAGTTAATTCTTCTTCACCACCCACATCTTCAAGGGTGGCTTAGAAGCAATGAGTCTAAGTGCAGCATCTGAGAATTTCGGCTTTGAAGCCCTAGCAAATAGCCTTGTAGGAGATGAATGATACTCATATGAATAAGCAGAAAAGTTCTTAGTCCTATGAACATGGCGGTTTGAGGACACACGTTCATATTCATAAGTTTGAGTATGATTTCCCTGCAAAACATTGGCGTTAGGGTGACTCAAGTGAGTCATGTATTCGTATGAAGCCGTTGGACCATATGATGCCTTTGGTCTGGGGTTTGTCTTCTTCCCTGGTGGTGTCATGATGACATTCACTGGAAGATTCTCAAGACAGCTTTTGGGAACCCAGATCTTCTTCATAGGTGGTCCATTCCTGCAGTTAGTACCAATATACCTGGCAAACACTTCACCATTCTGACTTTTGAACAGTTTATAGTTTGCATCAAAGGATTCATCAATGATAATAGGATTAGCACAGGTAAAGCCAGATAAAGTGGATGGATCCACTGAAGGTTCCTTTGCAGCAACCCATGTGGTTTTGGGATACTGCTCAGGCTTCTAGTAGCAACCATCATCATTCATTTTCCTCTCAAACCCAACACCCTCTTTCCTAGGGTTTCGGTTCAGAATCTGCTTTTTGAGGACATCACAAAGTGTCTGATGTCCTTTCAGACTTTTATACATCCCTGTTTCAAGCAATGTCTTCAACCTATCATTTTCATCAGCAATAGCAGGGGTATCCTCCGTTGAGGGGTTAGTTTCCACATCAGTAGTTGAAGGCAATGCAACAGCAGCGACATTGGAACATTCAGCAACAGAGGTAGCGTTATCATGCTCAATGCATTTTAAGCATGGTGGTTCAAATCCATCCTGAGCGGAACTGATCTGTTGAGCGCGAAATGACTCATTCTCTTTTTGAAGATCTTCATGAGTCGCTTTCAATTTCTCAAGATCTTGCTTCCTTTGAAGATAATCATAGGAGAGCTTTTCATATGTGGTTGAGAGCGTCTCATGAAGACTTTCAAGTTCTTGGTACTTAGCATGAAGATTTTTTATGTATTCTACTAAGGACTGTGAACGTGTCATTTCCGTGTCCAACAGGTCATCGCTTTTGTCTAACAGTTTTTGAGTATGTTCCATAGCCCTTTGTTGTTCAGTAGCAATTTTAGCAAGTGTTTTGTAGCTGGGTTTGGATTCACAATCAGAGTCATCTTCACTTGATGTTTGAAAGTAAGCATCACGTGATTTTACCTTGGCACCACGTGCCATGAAGCAGTAGGTGGGAGCAGGATCGTCCATGTCATCAGCTTCAGCGTTGGTGTCGAAGTCATTGTCTTCAGTGTTGAAGATGGACTTGGCAACATAGGCTGTGGCTAGAGCCAGACTTGCAACACCAGGGTCGGACTCTTCTTCAGACTCCACCTCCGCCTCCTCAGAAGCAGACTCCTCTTCTGAATCCATTTCCTTGCCAACAAAAGCACGAGCCTTGCCAGATGAGCTCTTCTTATGTGATGAAGACCTTGATGAGGACTTAGAAGAAGACTTTGAAGATTTCTTCTTCTTCTTGTCATCAGAATCATATTCCTTGCTCTTCTTCTTCTTCTTCTCATTGTCCCACTGTGGACACTCAGAGATATAGTGTCCAGGTTTCTTGCACTTGTGACATGTTCTCTTCTTGTTGTCATGAGTGGAAGCTTCATCATTCCTTGAGCTGGATCGTGAAGATTTTTTGAAGCCTTTCTTTCTTGGTGAACTTCTGGAACTTCTTCACAAGCATGGCAAGTTCCTTTCCAATGTCTTCAGGATCATCAGAACCGCAGTCAGATTCTTCTTCAGATGAGGAAACAACTTTTGCCTTCAAGGCGCGAGTTCGGCCATAATTGGGACCATAGATATCTGGAAAGATGGAACTCATGTGTGTTGAGCCTCTCAAGTATATCAGACGGATCGAGTGTCTTGAAGTCAGGGCGTTCTTGTATCATGAGGGCAAGGGTGTGACAGGAGCTGTCAAGTGATCTCAGTAGTGTCTTGACGATTTCATGCTTGGTAATCTCAGTGGCGCCAAGAGCCTGAAGCTCATTTGTGATGTCGGTGAGGCGATCAAACGTGAGCTGGACATTTTCATTGTTGTTTCTCTTGAAGCAGTTAAAGAGATTGCGAAGAACACTGATCCTCTGGTCTCTCTGTGTAGAGACGCCTTCGTTGACCTTGGATAGCCAGTCCCAGACTAGCTTTGACGTTTCTAGAGCACTCACACGGCCATACTGTCCTTTGGTCAGATGACCACAGATGATGTTCTTTGCAGTGGAGTCCAGTTGAATGAACTTCTTGACATCAGTAGGGGTGACACCTTCACCAGTTTTGGGAACGTCGTTCTTGACGACATACCAGAGGTCGACATCAATGGCTTCAAGATGCATGCGCATCTTATTCTTCCAGTAGGGATATTCAGTTCCATCGAACACGGGACAAGCAGCGGAGACTTTGATTATCCCTGCAGTCGACATAGCTAAACTCCAGGTGGTTAAACCGAATCACACAGAACAAGGGAGTACCTTTCTCTGATACCAATTGAAAGTGCTAGTTATCGACTAGAGGGGGGTGAATAGGCGATTTTTATCAAAGTCTTCAAAACATGAAAGTTTCGAAGACAAGCAATAGAAATGACCTAATTGATATGCAGCGGAAGATAAACTACAACAAGCAAGCCATAGTCAAGTATGCAATAATGTGAACGTACAAAGACTAATAGCAGCTAGGTAGTAAGGATCAGGATGGAAGATAGTATGAAGCCAATCAACGATAGTAGTCAAGCAATGAAGTCAAACAGATAAGACAAATAAGCAATGACTTCACGAAGACAAACTCAAGGTAAAGGGAGGGAAAGGATAGAACCAATCACTTGTTGAAGACACATGATTTGTTGGACCAGTTCCAGTTGATGTGACAACTATAGGTCTAGTTAGGGAGGCTGAGATTCAACTCAGAAGACCGCGTCTTCACCTTATTCCCCTTGAGCTAAGGACACACAGTCCTCGCCCAATCACTCTGGTAAGTCTTCAAGGTAGACTTCCGAACCTTCACAGACTTTGTTCACCGGCAATCCACAATGACTCTTGGATGCTCAGAACGCGACGCCTAACCGGCTGGAGGATACACAGTCCTCAAGTGTAATAAGTCTTCAGGTCACACAGACAGAAAGACTTCAGTGATGCCAAACACTCTTTGGCTCTGGGTGTTTGGGCTTTGTCCTCGCAAGGATTTCTCTCTCAAAGGCTTCGAGGTGGGTTGCTCTCAAAACGACAAAACCCGTAAACTAACTCTGAGCAGCCACCAATTTATGGTGTAGGGGGTGGGCTATTTATAGACACAAGGTAACCCAACCTAATATGTCCGAAATGACCCTGGGTCACTAAGGAACTGACACGTGTTCCAACGGTCAGATTTCAAACACACACGGCAACTTTACTTGGGCTACAAGCAAAGCTGACTCATCCAGCTCTGGATAAGATTTGCTCTCATTGTCTTCGCTTGAAGACATAGGATTTGGGTTGAGCATCACTTCAGTCACTCTGACTTTGTTCACTTGGACCCCACTTAACAATACGGTGGTTCCTATGACTCAACACAGAAGAAAAGGAAACAACGAAACAACACAGTCTTCGCGCTCCATAGTCTTCGCTCAATGTCTTCTCATGTCATAGTCTTCAATGTGAATATCTTCACATACCACCATTGTCTTCAATGTCTTCATACATTTTTAGGGGTCATCTCCGGTAGGTAAACCGAATCAATGAGGGACACAACCTGCGTTATCCTGCAATTCTCACAAACGCATTAGTCCCTCAACCAACTTTGTCGTCAATACTCCAAAACCAACTAGGGGTGGCATTAAATGCACTTACAACTGTCATGAGGTGTTGAGCATAGTTTGTGTAAGTGCATCTAGTGCCCCTTAGTGATTTTGGTGTATTGAAGACTTATAGGTTAAGGGACTAATGCGTTTGTGGGTGTACACAGGTCTATAAGTCTATGAGGAGTTTGATATTTACAGAGAAAGTCGACCCTTAAAAATGAAGTTCTTCAACTGAAGACTTTGATATTCTGAAGACTTTCTGAAGACTTTCTGAAGACTTTGAAAGTGAAGAAATTGGTGTGACCTTGAAGACTTGGTATTCATTTGTGAAACATGAAGCGTGAAGACTTTTGTTTTCGTAGTTTCATTTTCTCCTTCTTGAGTCATAGGAAACACCGTACTGTTAAAGGGGGTCGAGGAAATACTAAGGAAAAATTTCCATGTGATGCTCAACTCAAAATCCTACACCTACCAATCCCTTCGAGTGAAGCCTTTGGAAATCTCATACAGTTCAGTCACTTTCTTCAGTGACAGAGACGAAGTTCTTCTGGTCGCTGATGAATTTGTTCTGACTGAGGAGTTAGGAATTCGCCAGTGCGAATTACCTACATAGTGAGGAACATGATAGCCCTGAGGAATTTGAGAGTCAAATTTCCGACCGTTGCTGTGCTGCGCGCCAGCTGTCCCAAAATATCTTATCCACCTAATAGTCATATCATTGAGGGGCATTTATGTCTTATCATGTCGGGCTACTCCCTAGGCTATAAATAGCCGCCCCCTACAACCACTAGCTGGTTGGCTGCTCCGAGAGAACTTGACACTTGTCATTTGAGAGCAACCCATCCTCCGAGGACTTTGAGCGAAAATCATCAAGTGAGGAAAAACCCCAAACCCAAACACCTACAAACCCAAAGTGATTGAGCATCACTGAAGAGATTGATCCTGCGTGGATCCGACGCTTGTTACCTTTGAAGACTGTGCTTCTTCCAGACAGTTAGGCGTCAAGGTCTAGAGCATCCAAGAGGAATTGTGGATCGCCGAGTGACCAAGTCTGTGAAGGTTTGGAAGTCGCCTGAAGACTTACCACGAGTGATTGGACGAGGTTTGCGTGACCTTAGTTCAAGGAGAATACGGTGAGGACTGGGTGTCCTGAGCTGCGTGCTCAGCGACTGGGTGTCCAGGACTGTGTGTCCTCGAGTTTAAATACTCAGCCGCTCCAACCAGACGTACAACTGAGACAGCAGTTGGAACTGGTCTACCAAATCATTGTCTTCACCAACCTACTGGTTCTATTTCCTCAACCCTTTCATTTCCTCATTACTGTGTTGAGTGTTTGCTCATATCTGTGTTTGAAGACTTTGACTGAAGACTTTCTCAATTACCTCAGTTCAATTTCTTCAGTTTGTTTGTCTTCATCTTGTGTTATCCTGTGATTACGCTTTTTGTACTCTGTGCTAGTCTTCATTTCATCATGATGACCATACTTGTATTCTGTTATGCTTACTTCTGAGTACTTATTCCGCTGCTACTAGTTCTTCGCTAAGGAATTTCCTCACCGGCAAATTCCTTAGTGAAGAATTCATAAAAATCGCCTATTCACCCCCCCTCTAGTCGACATAACGCACTTTCAATTGGTATCAGAGCAAGGTACTCCCTTGTTCTGTGTGATTTTGGTTTAACCGCTTGGAGTTTTAGTTATGTCGACCGCAGGTATGATCAAGGTCTCGGCTGGGTGTCCTACCTTTGATGGGACGGACTACCCCTAATAGAAAAACAAGATGCGAATGCATCTCGAGGCAATTGACAACGATCTCTGGTATGTTGTGGAAAATGGTGTTCCCTCTATTTCACCCTCACTGAACGCTACCGATGTGAAGAGATTCAAGCAACTCGATTCTCAAGCGAAGAATATCATATGTGGTCATCTGAGTAAAGGACAGTATGGAAGAGTGAGTGCTTTGGAAACTGCTAAGCTTATCTGGGATAGGCTGTCCAAAGTGAATGAAGGAGTCTCAACTCAGCGTGACTCTTGAGTTGATGTTCTTCGGAATCTCTTCAACCGCTTCAAAAGACTCGACAATGAAAATGTCCAACAAACCTTTGATCGCCTCACTAACATCTCAAATGAGCTTCAAGCCCTCGGTGCCACTGACATCACTGACCATGAGGTGGTGAAGAAACTGTTGAGATCACTTGATTCCTCATTTGATACTCTTGGTCTGATGATACAAGAACGGGCTGACTACAACTCTCTTGATCCTGCCGATATCCTCGAAAGGCTAAATACTCATGAGTTCCAGCTTGCTGAAAAGAGAGATCTATATGGTTCGAGCTATGGAAAACCACGTGCCCTAAAGGCCAAGGTTGTGTCTGAGTCTGAATGTGAGGACTCTGGTAGTAGCCTTGGTGATCCTGAAGAATTGAGCCAGGAGCTAGCACTGCTCGTGAAGAAATTCCAGAAGTTCTCAAGACGTGGTCACTTTGGAAAATCCTCAAGAAGCAGTGATTCCTCATCAAGTGACTATAAGAGAAGGCTGTGCCACAAATGCAAGAAACCTGGTCATTATATTCAAGATTGTCCTCAGTGGGAAAAGGAATTGAAGAAGAAGAAATACAAGGATTACAGTTCTGATGATGCGAAGAAGAAGAAGAAATCGTCAAAATCTTCATCATCAAAATCCTCGAAGTCTTCATCTCACAAGAAGAGCAGCTCCAAGAAGGCTCAGGCATTCATTGGCAAGGAAATGGACTCTGAAGCTGAATCTGAGGAAAATGAGGAAGAGGAGGCGTCTGAAGAATCCGAATCTGGTGTGGCGAGTTTGGCCTTCGCTACTGCTTTCGTTAGCAAGTCCATCTTCAACACTGAAGAAACTGACCCCACCGACAAGCCTGATGAAGATAATGATGACTATGCTCCCACCTATTGCTTCATGGCAAAAGGTGCAAAGGTACTCAAATACACCTCCTCTGAATCTAGTGAAAATGAATCTGACGAGAATCTCAAGCCCGGCTACTCTAAACTTGCAAAGATTGTTGTAAAACAACAAAGGGCTTTTGAAAAGGTTCAAAACATGCTAGACAAAAGTGATGATATGTTGGGTGAAGAAATGGATCGCACTAAAGCCCTGACTGATAATCTTCAGAGACTTCAGTCTAGGTTTGATAACCTTCAAAGTAATCATAACACTCTCTTATCTGATCATGAGAAACTTTCTTATGAATTTCTTCAAAGAAAGCAAGATCTTGAGAAGCTAAGAGTGAGTTATGAAGATCTTCAGAAGGAGCGCGATTCATTACTTGCTCAACAAATCAGCACTTCTCAGGAAGAATTTGTTCCTCCATGCTTAAAGTGCATTGAACGTGAATCTGCTAATTCTTCACCTGAATGTTCAAATGCTTCAACTGTTACAAATTCTTCACCTGCCTCTGCTATCACTAATTCCTCATCTGAGGACATTGCTAGTATCACTAACGATGCAGGGCTAAAGGAACTGTACACGATAGGCATGTACAAAAGCCTCAAAGGGCATCAGATTCTTTGTGATGTGCTCAAAAAGCAGATCCTCAACAGAAACCCTAGGAAAGAGGGTATTGCCTTTGAGAGGAAACTTAATGTTGATGGAACATATTGGAAGCCTGAGCAGTACCCCAAAACCTCATGGGTTGCTGCAAAGGGACCTCCAGTTGATCCATCCAAGTTATCTGGCTTTACATGTGAATCTCCTCATTCTTCTGATGAGTCATTTGACTCCAACTATAAACTGTTCAAAAATCAGAATGGTGAAGTATTTGCTAGATATGTTGGGACTAACTGCAGGAACGGTTCCCCTATGAAGAAAATCTGGGTTCCCAAAAGTTATGTTGAAAGTCTTCAGGTGAATGTCCTCATGACACCACCTGTGAAGAATAGGAACCCCAGAACAAACTCTTCATATGGACCTAATTCTTCATATGGATCCAAGTCCTCATATGGATCAAATTCCTCAAATGGATCAAAGTCCTCATATGATTATCATCGTGCTAACAACTCTGTTTCGCAGGGTAGAGCTAAGGGCTACGAATATGCACATTATTCTTCAAATCATTATGTTCATAAGTCCTCGAAGAATTTCTCTGCTTATTCATATGCTTACCCTAACCCCTCTTATGTGAAACGAAATGGTTTGGCTTCTATGCCACCATTCTCGTATGGTGCTCGCAGAGTGATGAACTCTTTGCCACCCCTTCAGATGTGGGTGGTGAAGAAAAAGAACTAATCTCTTATGCAGGGTCAGGTCTCCAGACGTGCCTTAACGTCTGAAGAATTTGCTGGGGACCTGACAAAATTGCCTGAAAGGACGCAGGCTAACCATGATGAAATGAACTTTCATTTCACACGTCCTCCTACTGCTATATCTGTTTACCACTTGATGAAATTCATCTGATGAACTTGATATCATATTCTTCACTGATGAAGCATATGAGATTGTAAGTTACACTAATTCATCTGCAGGATGATCAACCCAAAACCACTGAATGGGTCCTCGATAGTGGATGTACAAATCACATGACTGGTGACAAGAATCTTTTGATGGATGCTCCCTTATCACCGTCACATCTGAAGCATATCATCTTTGCTGACAAAGGCAAAAGTCAGGTATTGGGTCTTGGTAAGGTTGCGATCTCTAAGGATAAACACATGGACAAAGTCATGCTTGTTGAGTCCTTAGGATACAACCTCATGTCAGTCTCAATGCTTTGTGATCTTGATATGGTTGTTGTCTTTGGCAAGTATCGTTGTGTTGTGATTATGGAAGCTGACAATTCCAAAGTCTTCGAAGGCTTTAGGAGAGGAGATTTGTATATTGTTGATTTCTCTACAGGACCACAACCAGCCGTGTGTCTACTTGCAAAAGCTTCAGAAGGCTGGCTATGGCATCGACGACTTGGTCACGTAGGCATGAGGAATTTGCACACACTTGCGAAGAAGAAGCACGTCATTGGCATTGAGAATGTCAAATTCCTCAAGGATCACTTATGCGGAGCCTGTGAAGCTGGAAAAATGACCAAGGCCAAGCATCCAGCAAAGACTATCATGACCACTACTCGTCCATTCGAATTGCTTCACATGGACCTCTTTGGACCTAATCATTATTCAGCATTCTCTAATGTTGCATCTCTATATGGTTTTGTCATTGTTGATGATTACTCTCGATATACATGGGTACACATTGTTACTTACAAACATGAAGTGCAGGAAGTCTTCAAACGATTTTCCTCGAGGGCTTCAACCAACTTTGGTGTGAAGATCAAGCACATCAGAAGTGACAATGGAACTGAGTTCAAGAATTCCGGTCTTGATGACTATCTTGATGAACTTGGTATTACTCATGAGTTATCTGCTCCTTATACTCCTCAGCAAAATGGCGTCGTGGAGCGCAAGAACAGAACTCTTGTTGAGATGGCTCGCACTATGCTTAATGAATACAAAACGCCTCATCGTTTTTGGATTGATGCAATTGATACTGCGTGCCACATCATCAACAGAGTATATCTTCACAAATTCTTCAAGAAGACGGCCTATGAACTCCTCACTGACAAGAAACCCAATGTGAGTTATTTCAAAGTCTTCGGTGCTAAATGTTGGATTAGAGATCCTCACCACAATTCTAAATTTGCACCGAAAGCACATGAAGGTTTTATGCTTGGTTACGGAAAGGACTCGCACACCTACAGAGTCTTCAACATCGCTCTTCACAAGATTGTTGAAACTGTAGATGTGCGGTTCGATGAAACTAATGGCTCGCAAAGAGAGCACCTACCTTCTGTGTTAGATGAACCAGCACCTGAGGATTCTATCAAGTTCAAGGCAACTGAGGATGTCATTCCTACTGAAGAATTTGCTGAAGAATTCATTCCAGTACGCGAAGAACGTCGAGCTGACGCACCTGAAGATAATGCTGAAGACAATGGTGCTGAGGAAAATGATCAAATACCTCGACGACAACCAGCTCATCCTCGCGTTGCAAAAGAAGTACAAGTTGACAAGATCATCGATGACATTGAAGCGCCAGGTCCTCTCACACGCTCAAAAGCTTCACATTTATCTAACTTTTGTGGGCACTATGCTTTTGTCTCTATCACAGAGCCCACTAAGGTAGATGAAGCATTTTTGGAACCGAAGTGGATTCAGGCTATGCAAGAAGAATTACATCAGTTCGAGCTCAACAATGTCTGGGAACTGGTCAAACATCCAGATCCTCGCAAGCATAATATCATTGGCACAAAGTGGATCTACCGCGACAAGCAAGATGAAAATGGCCGTGTGGTAAGGAATAAGGCACGACTGGTAGCTCAAGGCTACACACAGGTTGAAGGAATTGATTTCGATGAAACTTTTGCACCTGTTGCTAGACTTGAGGCTATTCGCATATTACTTGCTTATGCTAATCATCATGATATCATCTTATATCAAATGGATGTGAAAAGTGCATTCCTCAATGGTAAGCTTGAGGAAGAAGTATATGTTGCTCAACCCCCAGGTTTTGAAGATCCAAAGAATCCTGACAAAGTCTTCAGACTTAATAAGGCCCTCTATGGCCTCAAGCAAGCCCCTCGGGCGTGGTATGATACATTGAAGGAATTCTTCGTGAAGAATGGCTTCACACCCGGTTCACTCGACCCTACTCTCTTTACTAAATCTTATGATGGTGAACTTTTTGTGTGCCAAATATATGTTGATGATATTATCTTTGGCTGTACTGACCAACATTGTAGTGATGAATTTTCCTATATGATGAGTGAAGAATATCAAATGTCTATGATGGGAGAGTTGAAATTCTTCTTAGGTCTTCAAATTCGTCAACAGCGCAATGGCATATTCATATCTCAGGAGAAATACCTCAAAGATGTACTGAGGAAATTCGGCATGCAAGATTGCAAAGGCGTCAAAATTCCTATGCCCACAAAAGGCCATCTATGCACTGATGAAAATGGTATTAACTTTGATCACAAGGTATACCGCTCCATGATTGGTTCTTTATTGTACTTATGTGCATCTAGGCCAGATATAATGCTCAGTGTTTGCATGTGTGCCCGATTTCAAGCTGCACCGAAGGAATCACACCATAAGGCTGTGAAGCATATTCTTCAATATCTAGCTCACACACCAACACTAGGATTATGGTATCCCAAGGGCTCTGCTTTTGATCTCATTGGATATTATGACTCTGACTATGCTGGTGATCGTGTGGACCGCAAGTCAACTTCTGGCACTTGTCATTTCCTCGGACGATCTTTGGTCTGTTGGTCCTCGAAGAAACAGAACTGCGTATCACTGTCTACTGCGGAAGCTGAATACATTGTTGCTGGCTCTTGCTGTGCTCAACTGCTTTGGATGAAGCAAACACTCAAGGACTATGGCGTCAACATGAAGAATGTGCCTCTCCTCTGTGACAATGAGAGTGCCATCAAGATTGCTCACAACCCAGTTCAGCACTTGAAGACAAAGCACATTCAGATTCGTCATCATTTTCTTCATGATCATGTGTTGAAGGGCGACATCTCCATCG
Source organism: Triticum aestivum (assembly GCF_018294505.1). Classification (NCBI taxonomy): domain Eukaryota; kingdom Viridiplantae; phylum Streptophyta; class Magnoliopsida; order Poales; family Poaceae; genus Triticum; species Triticum aestivum. Next base: position 399,438,389 of record NC_057807.1, read on the forward strand.
AGCACGTGAAGACTGAAGAACAGCTAGCTGATATCTTCACTAAGCCCTTGGATGAGAAGAGATTTAGCAAGTTACGGTGTGAGCTAAATATCTTAGAATCTTCGAATGTTCTTTGAAAAGGACCCACATCCTAACACTTATGCAAAATTGATGACTTAGATGTGCAACACATGAAGAAACATTTTTCTTCAATCAATGAAGAATAACACTCTAAGTGTGAAGAAATTAATGAAGAATTTGATTCTCAGAGTCCTACGACAATTGTACGCGGTGTCTGAAATCATCATTCTTATACGGTGGGTCACGCCACCACAAAAAGTTGAAAATCTTCAATTGAGTTTTTCCTCAATTTTGAAATTCTTCAGTTTCTCAAATTCTTCAACTTTGCAAAATCTTCACCGTTTCCTTCGTTTTTCTTCATTGGCTATATATATATATATATGAGTTTATGTCCTCTACGACATTCACTTATAGCTATTTCTTCAAGTTGCTTTTTCTGCTAAGTGAATGTGATTGGACCCTTCCCCCTCTATGCTATACTCAACCCAATCTATTCACAAATTCTTCATGTGCGTTCTATTTGAAACTCGTTCAAAATCTTCACTGTGTCCTTGTCAGCTGAAGAAATTGCGAACGAAACTTTAAAACAAATCTTATCCAAAATTTTCGGTTTTGCCGCTCAAACTGTTCCGCATCCCACTATGCATTATTCTATTCACCCACGATCGTACACGATCTCCACTACACAGTACGTGGGTGACACATGTCGCGTGAAGGAGAAAGGGCAAGGGCACATTCGTCCCAAATCTTCGGGCGAACAGTTTTTCACCGTGTCTATAAATACCCCTCTCCCCTTCCTCACTTCATTTACTCCGATCGACCTCTCTCTCCTGCTCGAGCTCCTCAAACCCTAGTGCCGCCGCTACTCCATCGTCGCCGGTGAGGAAGAGCTTCGCTGCCTCGACCTCGTCGCCGTCGTACTCACGCCGACCGCGGAAATCTTCACTCCGCCACCGTCGTAGCTGTCTTCCTCCGCCGAGTTAGGGCAAGGAAGATCTAACCTGATGAACTTCCCATCTGTTCTTCTCAGTTCATCGTGTTCTTCACTTCAGGTAATTAAAAGTTACTTTTATTACTCGCTTTGATTCTCAAGCTTTCCTGAAAATCTTCAAAGGTGTTTATTCTTCAAATCTTCACACATATGAACACCACACACATCATATGATCTTGAACTGTTTCTCTAAGCAATCATTTTCTTCAAGATTCCCTAATTGTGTGGATCTTCGATCTGTACAACTCTGGAACCTAAGACAAGAACGCTTAGTGAAATTCCTCAAGGTTCATCTGGTCAAATTCCTCAAAACTTGTTCTTTTCAAAAAACCTTCTCAGAACGCATATGACCTCTCCGAATTCCTCGCACCTGTACTCTGTTCACAGGTACTCATGTCTGCTGCTGAATCACTAGGTTCTCATCAACTTAACTCATTTGCAGCGTTCCTCGAAGAAAAACTGCATACTTCTTCAGAGAACTCAATTGTTCAGATTCCTCAACTGAAGAATATGGCAGACGGTAAGAAGCCGTAGAAAGGAGGAAAGAAACCTGAGGTTATGACTGCGTTTGAAATCCCTGAGGAAATTTATGCTAACTATTGCACACCTGATGAAGCAAAATTTGGCAAAGAAAACAAAAATCAGCGCAAGGTGCGCATTCAGAAGATTGAATGGAGATGGGCAAGGGAATGGAGGGAATATAGATATGTGACTCCAAAGTACATGAAGAAATTCACCCTCAATCCTCCATGCCCAAGAGCTCCATTGGCACCTGGCCAAGTAGCTGACCCCACAAGCATCAAACGTGGTGAGGACTTTCCTGAAGAATGGGCTAAGCGCCAAGCTAAATTGGCAAGACAAGCCAATGAGGCAGTGAAGAAATTCAATGAGGATTCTGCCACTGCTACTGCTACTGAGGCCTCAGTCAAACCGAGGAAATCCATGCCAAAGAAGCCTGCTCGTAAGCCAAGTGCTTCACCATCAGCGCCCTCACGGCCAAGTTCCTCAGCAGCGCCCTCACGGCAAATTCCTCACACTGCTACAGCTCCACCAAAGTCCTCAACAGCTCCTTCAAAGTCCTCAGCTCCTGTGCATCTGGCTACATGTCAAAGGACTGATGGTTTCTCGATTGCCTCTGGTGTTTCAGCAAGTTCCTCAGCTGCACCAATTTCATCATCTGGCCGACTCTGCTGAAGACCAAAGCAATAGCTAGACGAGGTCCTCAGCCAAGTCCAAAGAAGAAACAGGTCGCATTCCATGTGCCTTCTGATGATGAAGCTTCTGATGATGAACTTGCGGAAATCATTAGAGATCGCCAAGAAAGGGCCGCTAGAGCCAAAGGCACATCTGTGCCACTGTTGTTGGATCCGAGGAAAATCCTCGATTATATTGATCTCTGGCACAAGGATCCAAACACCCCAATGCCTGATTTTCATCTGACCCCTGGACAAAGTCATATGTTGACCCATTTCATCACTGAAGAGAAATGGAATTTTGAAAAGGCAAGAGAGATTAAGAAAGCTCAATACAGAAAGGAGAAGTTCCTGAAGAAAAACGTTGTCAGAGTGACACCTGAGGAACTTCTCAAGGTCCAGACTGAAATTCAAGACCTCAACAAAAACTTTGATGCCTACTACGCTGATTGGCAAGGAGCCAAAGTCAGATTCGTCAACCTGACGAAGAAATTCACCAATGTTGCTGCCCCAATGCAACATGAAATTCCTCAGGCTGGAACCTCAGCTCAGCCAACTGAAGAACATGCCAGCACCGCTGATGAAGTTCAGGCTGCTGATGAAAATGCCAGTTCCAGGGCTGATGATCCCATTCCTGCCGCTGAAGAAATTGCCAGGGCATCCACTAGTGGTGCGCCTGAAGAAACTGAACAAGTCAGGGCAACTGCATCAGTTGCGCCTGAACAAATTCAACCAGATTCCTCAGCTCCTCCTGCGCCAACACCAACTCCAATTCTTCCATCTGCCTTTGATGTGAAGAAGACCAAGGCTGCAGAGCGAGCTGCAGTGAAGAAAAGGAAGGCATCTGCCGTGTCAAATTCTTCGGCTGCGAAGAAAATGAAGCCAATGACCAGCTCACTCGAAAATCCAATTGATGTTGTTCCGATTTCCTCCATGCCATCAAAGGACCTTGTTCCTTTTGGAGAAGACTATGAGATCCTAATCGGATCTGATGAAGAACATCATTCTGCTGCTTCGTCAGAGCAGATTGATGAAGAAGTTGAAGTGGACGCAATCCCTTCAACGCCAGTCATTTCCTCACCTATGCCTCAGTTCACAGCTGAAGAGGCTGGTGTTGAGGAAATTGAAGATGAAGATGTGGATATAGGGTGCACCACACCTGTGATGAATGATGACTTTTGGGAAAGTCAGCATCCCAATACTCCTCTCTTCACCCCGATCCAACAGATTCCTCAGTCCCCTGCACCAACAGTTCAAATGGGCTCTGAAGAAACTCAACCCACTCTCTCTGTGCATGAAGAAATTCCAGCCACTAGTGCTGATGAACCTGCTGCTGCTGATCCTCAGACTGCACCTGTTGAGGAACAAGAAATTCCTCAGCCTGAAGAACCTGAGCTCGCGATTCCTGAGGTGGTGATGCAACTCACAGACACCCCTCTGCCAAAGCAAAAGAATCCGTTCTCAAGCAAACAGAAGTTCAAGGCTGAAGATTTCTTTGCCGAGCACGTATTCTTCACTGACTATAATCCATATGATTCTGCTCGCATAAGGAAGAGGCGTTTCTGGACTGCCAGCCAAGCCAATTTCTATTCCTCAGTATTCTTCAACAAAGACAAAGTCTTCGATCATGCACATATTCCTCATGTGGACATGGAGTCTCTGCCCGGCTTTGAGCCAGTCCTCAGTGTTCTTCACGACGCAGGACTTCTGAATTTCTGCATTGATATCTGTGACTGGAATGAAGAACTCATTTTTCAATTCTATGCAACTCTGCACATCACCGGAGACGCTGAAGACGTGAACACATGGGTATTAGACTGGATGTCTGAAAATACTCACTACAAGGCACCAACAACTGAATTGCTTCGTGCTCTACCACTCAGTCCTCCACTTGATGATGCTCGTTGTATCTACAATGAACCAGAACTTTCAAATTACTATATGCAAGTGCTGATAAAGCCTTTGAAGCCAAGGCAGGCCCCACGAACCAAATTTCTCGTCAAGGAATTACTCTATGTGCCTCGGACTGTCTATCGAATTCTGACGAAGACAATGAGTCCTATCAAAGGCCACGACTCAAATGATGAAGAAGTCGTTGGCATCATGAAGAATATGCTTTTCAACATCATTCATGGCGTTCCCGTCAACTTCCATGATTTCTTCATGAGGACTCTGGCCAATATTGCTATGTCACCATTCGAGCTGAAGCCCTATGCTCCTTGGATTATGAGATTCATCAGGGCAAGATCTTCACTGAATTACAAAGCTGACACTCTGAACCACGGTAGCTACTTGCCTCCCATTGAAGTCCTCAAACGGACAGTTTCATCAGCTGATGATAAAGGCAAGGCCGCTGCTGTGATCGATGAAGGCATTCGTCCATTGGATGGTCAATTTCGCAAGGCTGCATCTTACTCTACCAATGACGATTCCACCACATATGACTCTGCCGCAAATACCACAGCCAAGCAAAATCCTCAAGCCACAACACCCAGGGTGATGACTAACCGTGAGTTACTCCTCAGTCTTCATCAGAAGGTTGATCGCAATCATAAATGGGTCAAGTGTCAGTTTGGTTCAATTCTTCACAACATGACCTCAACACACAATGCAGTGAAGAAAAACCAATACTACCTCCATGAAACCTTCAACCGTACCTGGGCTGTTCTCTCTCATGTCTACAGTGCTGCAGATATGAAGAATATGGGTCTGAAGGAAGAATTTGACTGGTCTGCACCTCCACCGAAGAAATTCAAGAAGGTCAAAGTTCCTTCCTTGGTGGCCAGCTCTTATTCTTCATCGCGTGACACTGATGAGTATGAAGATTTGGACGACACTACGGCAGGCCCTGCTTCAACAAACAACCCCGACAACGCTGGCGCTCCTCCATCGACTTGAAATTCTTCAGGGGCGTTAGTCCTCAGTTTCAATCCTTTTGGTCATTTGATGACAAAGGGGGAGAAATCTGAGTTAGTCTTCAAGCGGGTCTATATTAAGGGCATTTTTTAAGTTACAACTCTCGTTCTTCTGAAACTTTTATTTGGATCGAGTTGTAATCTCAAACCCGATGGTGCACTGATACTTTTGTTGCATTATGCTCTGCATGCTTATTCCTCGTTAATGACATTGCATGCATGCTGAATCTCATCAGGCACCATATTTCATCATGCATTTCAAATTCTTCATATTATATATCAAATGCGTGTATGAATTACAAGATATAGGGGGAGATCTCCATGATTCAACTCTTCAAATGTGCATTGCCTCAAAAGCAAATTCCTCACTATGCACATCTTCAGGGGGAGTTCTTCTATATCTTGCAATCAAATTCCTCAATATCAGTGTATACACTTCATATGTTTATCCCCGTTGAAAACTTAACCTATGTTGTCATCAATCACCAAAAAGGGGGAGATTGTAAGTGCATCTAGTGCCCCTTAGTGATTTTGGTGTATTGAAGACTTATAGGTTAAGGGACTAATGCGTTTGTGAGTGTACACAGGTCTATAAGTCTATGAGGAGTTTTATATTTACAGAGAAAGTTGATCCCTAAAAATGAAGTTCTTCAACTGAAGACTTTCTGAAGACTTTGGAAGTGAAGAAATTGGTGTGACCTTGAAGACTTGGTATTCATTTGTGGAACATGAAGCCTGAAGACTTTTGTTTTCGTAGTTTCATTTTCTCCTTCTTGAGTCATAGGAAACACCGTACTATTAAAGGGGGTCGAGGAAATACTAAGGAAAAATTTCCATGTGATGCTCAACTCAAAATCCTACACCTACCAATCCCTTCGAGTGAAGCCTTTGGAAATCTCATACAGTTCAGTCACTTTCTTTAGTGACAGAGACGAAGTTCTTCTGGTCGCTGATGAATTTGTTCTGACTGAGGAGTTAGGAATTCGCCAGTGCGAATTACCTACACAGTGAGGAACATGATAGCCCTGAGGAATTTGAGAGTCAAATTTCCGACCGTTGCTGTGCTGCGCGCCAGCTGTCCTAAAATATCTTATCCACCTAACGGTCATATCATTGAGGGGCATTTATGTCTTATCATGTCGGGCTGCTCCCTAGGCTATAAATAGCCGCCCCCTACAACCACTAGCTGGTTGGCTGCTCCGAGAGAACTTGACACTTGTCATTTGAGAGCAACCCATCCTCCGAGGACTTTGAGCGAAAATCATCAAGTGAGGAAAAACCCCAAACCCAAACACCTACAAACCCAAAGTGATTGAGCATCACTTAAGAGATTGATCCTGCGTGGATCTGATGCTTGTTACCTTTGAAGACTGTGCTTCTTCCAGACGGTTAGGCGTCAAGGTCTAGAGCATCCAAGAAGAATTGTGGATCACCGAGTGACCAAGTCTGTGAAGGTTTGGAAGTCGCCTGAAGACTTACCACGAGTGATTGGACGAGGTCTGCGTGACCTTAGTTCAAGGAGAATACGGTGAGGACTGGGTGTCCTGAGCTGCGTGCTCAGCGACTGGGTGTCTGGGACTGTGTGTCCTCGAGTTTAAATACTCAACCGCTCCAACCAGACGTACAACTGAGACAGCAGTTGGAACTGGTCTACCAAATCATTGTCTTACCAACCTACTGGTTCTATTTCCTCAACCCTTTCATTTCCTCATTACTGTGTTGAGTGTTTGCTCATATCTGTGTTTGAAGACTTTGACTGAAGACTTTCTCAATTTCCTCAGTTCAATTTCTTCAGTCTATTTGTCTTCATCTTGTGTTATCCTGTGATTATGCTTTTTGTACTCTGTACTAGTCTTCATTTCATCATGATGACCATGCTTGTATTCTGTTATGCTTACTTCTGAGTACTTATTCCGCTGCTACTAGTTCTTCGCTAAGGAATTTCCTCACCGGAAAATTCCTCAGTGAAGAATTCATAAAAATCGCCTATTCACCCCCCTCTAGTCGACATAACGCACTTTCAGTTTGTTCCTTTTTGGCTCCTGTACTGATGAAGGACTCGGAGGAACAACTGGGCCTGGCAGTAGCATAAGTTTATCTGTCTTCTCTTTGGGCGCCACTTGCGTCAAGTTAGTTTTTTGATCAGCTAGTGCCCCTCTTTTTCTGTTTCCATCTGCCTCCCTCATAGTGATGTCCACTCCATTGGAGCCAGTATCATGCTCTTCCTCGCCGTCAAAGCTGCTCTGGTCAGCTTGTCCTCGGCCCCGGCCACCTGCCTGACGGCCTCTCCCTCGGCCTCCCCTTGTGTTGCTGCCTCCCGCTTGAGTTTTACCTTCCCCCGGGCCTCTTCCCAGACCCCTGAACCATGTCGCCCTCAAATCTTTGAAAACTAGTGCTTTTGGAGGGTGTACTCTGTCCCCACACTCCTTGAAAAGATGCCCCCAAGTATCCGCAGACTGCACACCAATCAGGGAGCCGCTCGTACTTCACTATGAAAATTACTCGCTGAACAACCTCCTTCTTCTTGATCACCAGCGATACAGCATTCTTCAGCGGTTTGGTAACATCAATCCTTACCCTGACATGAACAAAATTACCTTCAAAATCCTGTGACTTTGGCTCGGCATAGATGAACTCGCCGACTGTCAACGACAGGGCCTTGATCTTGCGGAAATAGCCTTCTGAGAAATCATGGATCTGGATCCATATATCAATTTTATTAAGCTCTATCGTGGACGGCTTAGTGAAGCCATCATAATGTGCTAACACCACCGCTTTACCTTTGAAGGCCCAGGGTCCCTCCTCCATGACCCGTTCCCAATCACCCAAGCAACCAAATTGCATGGTGTACAGATTCTCTTCAAGCGGTTTGATCTTGACTTCCTTCGCTAGATCCCAAGCAACTTTCATACCCCGGTAGAACCAGTACTGGATATAGCTTTTCTCGGTGTGAACCCGAGCAATGGCCATCCATCGTGTCGCCTCCGCTGGCAGCTCGTCATCTTCCACCACTACATCCTCGAGATCGTCCTCTTTCAGTCCAAGCTCCTCCATCATCGCTTCTAGGTCGGAGGCCGACGTGCCCGACCCTGAAGCAGTCCCATCCATTGATCTCTTGCCCGAGAAACAGTTGATCTGTGGGCAGGGTAACCCTAACTGGCCTCCTACGCCCGCCGAGCGGCGCCGACGGGGGAAGAGGTGAGGGTAGAACGGTCTCTACGGTGGCGCGATCAGGATCGCCGCCGCCGAGAGGAGACAAACCCTAACTGGAGGGGGCCTAGCCACGTACATGCTCGGTACGCGGTGGTCCCCACAAATAGAGACCTCCTCTTTGGCGCCTTTGGTGCCCGTTCGCTTAGCGGGCACTCACGCAGCAGCCTCGCATGGGCAAGCCCAGCTAGCACGCTCCTTCCCTTCTTCGCTCGCTCGCTCCTTCCCTCTGAGCATGTTTCATTTCGTTTGTTGTTATTTTTTTTCCTGTTTGTCCCTTCGTTCACAAAACTGAAAAATACATGGATATGAAGAAAAAACAAATTTAAAAAACAGTTCACAAATTTGAGAAAAAGTTCATCAATTCTAAAAAAAGTTGATCAAATTTGAACACAAAATTGAAAAAGCTCAACGAATTTGAAAAAAACTTCATGAAAGTTGAAAAAAGTTCATCGGATTTGGAAAAAGTTCACCGAATTTGAAAAAAAGTTCACTGAATGAAAAAAAGTTCATCAAAATTTGAAAAAAAGTTCATCGGAGTTGAAAAACGGTTTGGGAGATTTGAAAAAAGTTCATCGAATTTGAAAAAGGGTCATTGATTATGGAAAAAGTTCATTGAATTTGTAAACAAAAAGTTCATCCATTTTTCATGAAACAAAAAGTGAAGAAAGAAAATTTCTTGATATGAAAAAAGAAAATTTGAGAAAAGAGAAAAAAGAAATGGAAAAAGGTAAGATGAAAGAAGAAAGGATAGAAAAGATGGAAGTTATCACAACTGGCTAGGTGGTGCGGTGGTTGTTGCATCGTCTCACTAAGCGGGAGGTCTCGGGTTGGATTCTCCTTCCCCGATCTTTTTTGCGCTATAAAAACATACAGCGAACATTGATATGGGCCGGCCCATTAGTAGCGAAGGGCGTGAGGGTGTGTGCCCGTTTGTGGAAAGACCCGTATCGGGCGCAAAGGGCGCCAAATAGGATTCAGCCCACAAATACTAGATGCACTCCTCAAGTAATCAGACCACTCACCAGCCCACCCGAGCATAGCCCAACCCAGCAACCAAGCCCACCCACCCTTTTTCTTTAGCTGAGACCACCCACCCATTGGCCCCACCAGCCGCGACACCGGAGGGCGTAGCCGTGAGAAATGGAAAACCCTATTTGCCACTCGCTGCCGCGAATTGTTGGGGTTTGGCACAGGAATGGATGCGAGCCATGAGACATGGGCTGGCCCACTTACAGTTTACACAGTGCGGCCGCGGTTTTGGGAACCCTGAACCCGGTTTTTCCTGTGCTATTTCCTTTCGTCTTTTTTCGCTTTTTTCCTTCTTTATTTTTTTTTGCTTTTCACTTCTTCTTTTCTTTTCTTTTCTATTTATTTTACTTTTTCCTTTTAATTTTTCACGTTTTTTCCTTTTCAAAAAATGTTCGCATTTTCTAAAATTTCTTCCAATTTTCACAAAATGTTCCTCTTCTCAGTTTTTGTTCAGAAATGAAAAAATGTTCAAACTTCAAAAAAGTTCAGATATTCAAAAGTTGTTCGCTTATTTTTTTTAAATACGTTCAAAAGAAATATATAAGAAACTGTTTTTATTTTTTAATTTTGTTCAAAAAATTCAAAAAAATGTTCAAGAATTTCAAAGACTGTTCTCGTTTCAAAATTTTGTTCATAAAAATTGAAAACAAGTTCATACATTTAAAATTTGTTCACAAATTGATATAATGTTTGCATTCAAAAAAGTTCGTGTTTCTAAAATTTGTTCGCAAATTCAAAATATGTTTGGGGTATTTAAAAAATGTTTGCATTCTACGGAAAAATGTTCGTCATTCCATAAAATGTTTGGGGTACAGCAAACAACTACAGTGAATATGCCGTTACACTCACTTCTTAAAACGTTTGTGGTGCCGTTTGAAACTAGTATACCTGTTAGCTGTAGTGGCTAGCAGCGCTCGTCAACAACTATTTGGGAGTCACGAGTTCGATTCGTACTCCAGCTCTGCGTTGAAGTGGGCTGGCCCAATCGCAGCGCCCCTGTGCGTCAGCGCGCTATTGGACGCAGCGAGCGTCCAATACCCGTGAGAAATACCATATTCCCAGCGCGCGTCATCTCCCTTCCCCGCCAAAACAATCCGAAAACCAACCAGATCGCCACTATTTCTTCACTCCAATGCCGAAACCGTCTCCGCCTCCCGCCGGCCCGCCCCCGCCCCCGCTCCGCGCCAATTCCCGCCACCAACCCACCGCCGGCGGCTATGGACATGTCGGCGATCGCCGCCCGCCTCGGCCTCTCCGGCTCCCGCCCCGTCGTGCGCAAGGCCGCCGAGCTCCGACGCCTCTGCGACATCAACTTCGACTCCTCCGTCCTCGGCATCGTGAGCATCCTGCACCGCCCCTCGAATCACCTCCTCTCCCTCGACCTCTCTGTTGCACGTGTCTCTGATGCTGGTTTCGCGCAGGGGGAGGTGTGCAAGGCCATCATCTGCCTCGAGATCACCGCGACCAAGTGAGTTTTGCTTGCTCTCTAAGTGCTCGACGGATTGCCCATTTGGAGGTCCCTGTCGGCTGTTTAAGGCATGCCTGACCCGTCTGTTTTGTCTGATAATTGAGCAGGTTTCAGGTGATATTTGATCGGTCAGAGGCGGTGCGGATGAGTGGGATGTCGGAGAAGGCATACATCAGATCGTTCAACGCACTGCAAAATGGCCTTGGCGTCAAGTATGCCACATTGCATTTCTGTTTCACTTGCAAGTAACGGGTATTGATGAATGGAGCGGTTTCTTCTCGTAGGACGACATTGGATGTGCGTGAATTGGGCATCCAGTTTGGCTGTGTCAGGCTGATACCTTTTGTGCAGAAGGGATTGGTGCTGTAAGTCTGCTCCCTTTGGTAGTTCTGTTGTGTTGCAAGGCTAACTTGCCGTTGATGTCTGGTTATGTAATTGGCCTGGGATGCAAAGTTTTGGATGCTCAAAGCGTTGAATGACGCACTGATGGTAACATTGTATGCTTCAGGTACAAGGAGCGTTTCTTGGCTGCATTGCCTCCTCCTCGGCGCTCAAGCACAGACTTTGGTCGGCAGGTGTTTACTGCAGCAGCGTTCTATTTATGTGCAAAGAGGCATAAGGTGACAACAGAATCAGTAAAATGGTTCACTTTGCATGCTCGTTGGAAGCGTATAAATGATTTGTTGCTTCTAGTACTTGATCTTTCCTCAATTCCCCTGCAGCTCAAAGTTGACAAACTGAAGCTAATTGACCTGTGTGGTACATCTAGCTCTGAATTTACAACGGTAATGGACTTGAATTGTCATATCTTTGCATACAGTTGTGCATTCCTGCATCTTATATACATGTTTAGATTGGTGCCGTTTCATTATCCTGTTTTGACTGTTGTTTGTGCTGGCTGCAGGTTTTGACATCTACGGGAGACATTTGTTTTGATGTTTTTGGGATAGCCAAGGAGAAGAAAGACCCAACCTCCATCAAAGGAAATAGAAGTATCCACACATGCTCTAACATCGACGCAATCATTCTTCATACATGATATCCTAAAAGTTTGTGGGCTGGGTGATTGCCATTTATTGCAACAGCTTGTAATTTGCAATTGTTGATGCAGAACTGCTGGATGTTTTGCCTAGCAAAAGGAAACATGAGGATGACAGCGATCATTCCGATGAATCATCGGGGGATGACAATGATGATGAGCTAGATGTATGAGCCTGCTTAATATGAGTTGCTTTTCAAGTATTACTTTAATTGTTAGTTGTGAAATTCATGACGTAAAACTACTAGTGTTTGGTAACTGATCAATCAGAAGGCACTAATGAAGTGAGATCAAATGAAATGTATCTGCATAATATGCAACATAGACTTGCAGCTAGTAATATTGTTTTTTTTTAGGTTATAGCTTCTCGTTTGCCGCACATGTGGACACTGGTTTTTGTCACATAGTTTGCAGTTCGTTGTTCTACGCATTTTTTTCTTTCAATATCCTTGTTGTGACTGCTGCCTGATCCCTGCAATTTCAGCTACCAACCCACAAAAGGCACAAGAAGATGGAGAAACAAGCGTACAATCAGTGGAAGTCTTCAGTCATCTCCACCAACAAGCAAACCAAACCAGGTTGGTACAGGAACACTTTGCAATTGCTCACATCCCTGTGTATGCCACTGGCACCCACACACTGCCCATCAGCTAAAATGACCTCTCTGGCTGGTTTTTCTTACACCCTACGAAGCCCAGGAAACAAGCTCAGCTCAACTTCAAGAAGAAACTGCCAGACGCCGCCTTGGAAGTACCACCACCAGCTAACTAAATTAGCATGAAAGGAATGGAGCTAGCCCTTGATGCAAAAAGGGCACTTCTGGCTCCACCCCTCTCCGTTTTTTTTTTGAAACGGAGGCAAAAGATTTGCATCATATATTAAATGAGGAGGAGAAAGAGTTTGTTACAACACAGTGCCAAGAAACGGCATGGCAATTACTCTCGCAATAAGAAAGACCCTAAATTTTTCGCCCCGGCTTTAACCTAAAGGTTGGACTCTTCGATCACATTGTTTAGCAAGACACGCGGAGGGGCACTCTTGTGTCTAAACACCCTTGCATTACGCTCATTCCAGATCACCCATGAAACCAACATGGTTATCGAAGCCTTCGCTTTTCGGTTGGCGGTGCCCTCGGCGCTCAAACTCGCCCACCATTCCTTGATGGAGTTGTACAAGTGCCATGCGGACGTGTTCACGTTGTGGATGCAGAGCTTCTGAATCACCATGTTCTAGAGCATGAGGGTGAAGCGGCATCTGAAGAATAGATGGGGACCGCATTCCTGCACCCCTCCGCACAAGGGACAAGGGCCACAGTTTGGCCAGCCTCGCCTCTGCAATCTGTCTGCAGTCCAGATCCTATCTTGAAGCGCGAGCCAAGCAAAGAACTTGACTTTCGGAGGGGCCCAAACCTTCCAAACCATTTGGTCCATGGGGGAGAGGACCAAGCCCAAAAACTGCGCCCTGTACGCGGAGGCCGCGGAGTAGTTCCCGGAAGCCGTGTGCTTCCAAAGGATGTCATCGTCGGCAAGCTCATCAAGGTGGACCTCTTGGAGCAGCGTCCATAGGGTGAAGAATTGTGAAACATGCTCAATGGAGGCCGGTGTAGGTGGCCTGATTTTGAGAATCCACGCGCTCTCCTTGAGGGCCTCCCGCACCTTCCAGCGCTTCCGCGAGGAAGCCTCATAAATGAGCGGAGCGATGTCTCTGGGCTTGCGACCCAGAAGCCAAGGAGAGTCCCAAAAAGGTGTCCGCGCACCATTGCCAACCGTGATGGTGGTACATGCGTAGAAAAAATTTAGGTCATCCTCATCACACGGGTTCCCACCTCCAACCCACAGCTTTGTGGGCTCCTTCCACTCATACCAAGGCCACCGCAGACGCAAGGCCCGCGCGAACTTGAAGGTGTTTAGGACCCCAAGCCCACCATAGTCAAGCGGCCTACTGACAGTGTCCCAATTGACCTTGCACTTTGCCCCAGTTGTCTTATCCGATCCCGACCAAAGGAATGCCCGCTCGAGTTTGTCAATGTTTTGCAGGATGGTGGTTTGTATGACAAGCGGCGTGATGAAGTAGATGACTTGGGAAGCGAGAACCGACTTGACGAGCGCCGCGCGTCCAATGGTGGTGATGTTTTGGCCCTCATATGTTGTCAATCTACTCGCCACTTTATCCACTAAGAATTGAAGATCAGCAAGCTTCAGCCTCCAAATCGACAGCGGTAGCCCCAAATAACGGAGCGGAAAGGCAGCCCTAACAGCCGGCAGCCCATGGGTTATGCGGTCCAAGTCGAGGTTGCCACATCTAATGGGCACCATTGAGCTCTTATGGAAGTTAGTGCACAGACCGGTGACGTCCCCGAATCCCCTCAGAATGGCCGCCAGGTTGTCCACATCTCTTTTGATGGGCGCAACAAACACAGCCGCATCGTCCGCGTAAAGAGAGGTACGCACGATGACCCCTCTCCCACGGATCTTGTGCAGAAGGCCTTTCCTAGTTGCCGTGTCGAGGATTTGCTTCAAAGGGTCGATGGCAATGACAAAAAGGAGAGGAGAGATGGGGTCCCCCTGCCGAAGCCCTTGGCCATGCTTGATGGGAGAGCCGGCTACCCCATTCAAGAGAACCCTCGAAGATGAGGAACAAAGGAGAGCCGCAATCCACTCCCGAAATTTGCTAGGGAAGCCACGCCTCCGCAGGAGGTCAAGCAAATACTCCCACTTGACGGAGTCAAAGGCCTTGCGAATATCCAGCTTGAACAGGAGAGAAGGGGTCTTGCTCTTGTGCAGGCGACGAGCAAGGTTCCTAACAGACATGAAGTTGTCATGGATACTCCGCGTTTTGATGAAGGCACTTTGGGCATTGGAGACGAGGGCGGACATGTGCGGTCCAAGCCTACTAGAGAGCACTTTGGCGATGAGCTTGGCGACCGCATGAATGAGACTAATAGGCCTGAAGTCAACGATGCTCTCCGCCCCATCCTTCTTGGGAAGCAACACAATATTCGCAGAGTTGAGCCAGTGGAGGTTTGTTGTGTGTAGGGAGTCGAAGCGCTGGATCACCGCCATGAGGTCGAGCTTGACGATGGCCCAACACTTCTTGAAGAATAGGCCGGTGAAGCCATCCGGCCCCGGGGCCTTGTCGCTAGGCATGCTATTTATTGCCTCGAGGACCTCCTCCTCAGTGAAGGGCGAATCAAGCTCGTGCAGGTCATGCGACTCCAGATTGAGCTCCTCCCAATTGAAGTCCGTCGTACTTCCGCTTCCTCTTTTCATGACATGCGAGAAGTGGTCATGGATTATCTTCTCCTTGGCCTTGTGTTCGGTTACCCACCCTTGATCGTTCATGATGCGGTGGATGTGGTTTTTTCTCCTCCGCGCGTTGACTCGACGGTGAAAGAACTTGGTGTTGGCATCTCCTTCCTTGATGTTAGCGATTCGGGCACACTGCTTTTTGCGTGCTTTCTCAAGCACGGCCAAGCTTATCACCCTTCTCTTAAGGCGAGCACGAAGGTCACGCTCCTCAGGGGAGAGAAGCCTGCTCTCCTGGGCAATGTCGAGGCGAAGGATAACCAATAGGGCGGCGTGAAGATGGACCTTAGCCTTGGAGAAGAGGCCTCTACTCCACTCCGAGAGCCGCATGGCCGTCTTCTTTAGCTTGTGGAAAAGCAAAATGTAAGGGTCGGTGTGTTCAACTGGCTCCGCCCAGGCCTTTTGGACCACTTCGGTGAATCCGGGCATAGACACCCAAAAATTCTCGAATCTAAAGGTCCTAGGCCTCCGCGGCCCCTTATCCTCGGCAAGTAGAAGGGGGCAATGGTCAGAGAGAGACGAAGATAGCGCATGGAGAACGTGATCATCAAAGGTTGTGTCCCACTCCGCATTGCAAAAGAAAGAGTCAAGCTTGCACAAGGTAGGATTTGACCTCTCATTGCTCCAGGTGAACCTCCTGTTCTGGAGATGGGTTTCTTTGAGCTCACACTCATGGAGAGAAGCCCGGAACCGGTTGATTCGGTTGCAATTTACGTTCCGCTTGTTCTTGTCCCTAGCTCGGTAAATCTGGTTGAAATCCCCGGAGGCTAACCAAGCCACCCCCGTAGGTGGCTTCTGTGC
Source organism: Triticum aestivum (assembly GCF_018294505.1). NCBI lineage: Eukaryota > Viridiplantae > Streptophyta > Magnoliopsida > Poales > Poaceae > Triticum > Triticum aestivum. The sequence continues at coordinate 399,454,403 of NC_057807.1, forward strand.
AACAAGCTCAGCAAAGAACACATCTTTGAGTGAGTGGTCGGTAGGGCCGTAGACGGTGGTTAGCTTGAAGCTCACGCCCGAGTCACGGACCCGAATCATGGCCGAGAGGCAGAAGGTAGTAACGGTGATGTTGCACAGTTCCACCAAGAGATCATCCCAAAGGAGCAGGATACCCCCCCTCCCCTGGTGCCATTTGCCGGACGCTGCGCAAAGCTACGCAGTCTATGGCCCCCCAAAAAAGCCGCTGTCAACGGGTCGATATTGTCGAGCTTCGTCTCTTGAAGGCACACAACATGGCAAAAGGAGGAAGCGATAGTGGCGTTGACTGCCGACCGTCTATCAGGGCAATTGAGGCCCCTGACATTCCAGCTCAAAAAATTGATCGGTTGTGTCGACATGATCTAACCATGATAGCCCTTGACCAAAGCCACATAACATGTGCCAGGATAGTGGAGTTCGAATCAACAGCATACAGACTACAGAAAGATACAAAAGCCAACTCAAACGGGTGTACAACCACCCCTACAGACCTGAGACAAGGCGTCACCACAATACACCCATACAGCACACTTCCATTTTGATATGTCTGTAAGGCGCTGACATGGTACAAAGTGGTGTACTACAATCATGGGATACTCTTCTGTAAATGTTTCTGTCTTTTGGGTAGAAAGTAGCACATGTGAAAAGCTCTCCACGAAGTAGCGGAGACAATGTCGCTAGCTGACGCCCATGTTATTAAGGTGCTAGCGTCGCGGAAATTGCTTTTGGAGGCTGAGCTCCGTGGAGGCCTCCAAATGCAAAATACAAAATTCATGAATTCATATTTTTAAATTTCAAAAAATTGTAGAAAAAATTCAGAGATAGATGAAGGCGTAGTGCACTAGTGTGTAAATTTTTAGGATGAAATATGTTGGAATGAAAGTTGTGTAAAAAAGACAAATCTGAGACTTTTTAACACATAATACTATTCATCCTCCCAGACTTTGAATTTATCTTTTTTGTATAGGTCGCATCTTGACGTATTTCATCATAAAATTTTACACACATACGCCTCACATCCTTGTTTAATTGTACCAAAATTTCAGATTTTTTTGAAATATAAAATTTTGAATTTTATTTTTTTCAAAAAATCAGCCTTCATGGAGGCCGAGTGCCAAAACGCCATTCTCCTAGCGTCGTCAGTATTTTCGACGTCCACTTTACTGAGTTCTTCCTCTTGGCAATGGTCAGCATGATTCATGCAGATTCCTCTTTCAAGATTATGAGTGTCTCAAGGACTATCTAATCACAGGTTGGTTCGCCGTGCGCACATCTATTAGCTGTATTTAATAAATTCTGGCACATTTTTATTACTTCCTCCGTTTCATAATATAAAAGCATTTTTTTGAGCTGATAATATAAAAACATTTTTGACACTACAATAGTATAAAAAACGATCTTATATTATGAGTTGGAGGGAATAGTACAAGTTACGATAGCAGTCGGTCAGAAAAAAAAGATGTTCTGAAACCGGCCGGATCGGCACGCACGCACGCATGTTTCTCTCGTGAGCGACGGTTTTGGCACGTACGCACGTTCGGTCCTGAAGCAGTTTAGACACGGGGAAACAGTGCCCGACGATTCGTAATCGGTCGATGGGTATCCTGTCGAGTGTTGATCATACGGCAGTACGGCGATGGTTAACAGACTCCATGTCCAGTCTCACTCGCTCTGCATGCACGTAAAGTGAATATAAAAAGGAAAAACTGGAAAGTGATTTTTTTTGATGAAAAGGGGTTGCCCCCCACCCAACTTTATAGAAAGCCAAGACAGACAACCAGGCACGGACTGTTAACAGCGCTCGGTGACCACCGAAAAGTGAATAGAAAAGAGAAAACGGAAATGAAAAAAAGAAAGGAAAGTACGAAAATGAAAAAACAGACAAAGAGAGAAAAGAAACAAGTCTGGGAAGGAGCTAGTTGGACCGGCTCAAGTGTACGTAGTGGGGAGCAGGATTTGGTCGCTAACTAGCGACCTAGGCGTCAAATAGGAGCTGCCCCTGTGGAACTGGGCGCTGTTTCTTAAAAAAAAAAAGCTAGAATTTGTCATTAACACTTCTTTGGGGACGAGCACTTCGGAGCCAATGCTAGACCATAGGGCCAAATGCGCGCCTTCCGGGAAGCAGCGGCGGACTGTGCACTCCAAGATGTGGGGTGGCGCGGCGTCCCCTTTACATGGGATAATAAAGAGCAAGGAGAGATGAATGTGAAGGCAAGATTAGACCGTGCAATGGTCAACTCCAAATTCCTTGATTTGTTTGAGTACACAAGTGTGAAGCACATAAGTAGTGTGGAATCGGACCACTGCTTTGTGCTGGTGGAGTTGAGATCGAATTTGGATACAGGCTGGACCCAGGGTCGTCGCTCCTTCCGCTATGAAAATGTTTGGCAGTGTCATGCCGATTATGATGAAAAGGTGTGAGCGATGTGGCGAACGGGAGCCGGGCAGGGAGGTCTTCAAGGCGTCATCGACGCCCTTGCTGAGGTTCAGACTCAGCTGGGCGCTTGGGGCGAGCACGAGTTTGGCAACATGCAGAAGAAGGTGCGCCGACTCCAAGCCCGTCTTGACAGACTACGAAGCACCTCGATGGGTCGCGGCCCGACCAAGGAGGAAACCAATGTTGCAAAACAGCTGCGAGAAGCGTTACGTCAAGAGGAAATTTGGCTTAAGCAGCGATCTCGTGTGTCTTGGCTACGCGAAGGAGACCACAATACGGTATACTTTCAAGCCCAGGCAACACAACGAAAACGAACCAACATAATTACCTCGCTGGAGAGGGGTGATGGTCAGCAGTGCACCGATCCAGTGGAGGTCAAAACAGAGATCATGGACTTCTATCAGACGCTATACCAGACCCAGGGTCATGCACCGATGGAGGAGTTGCTGGAATGTGTCCAACCGCGAGTGTCAGAGGCTATGAATCATACTCTTGAGAAGGAGTTCTCAGCATCTGAGGTTAGGGACGCTCTGTTTGAGATGGCACTGTCGAAGGCTCTCGGAGTAGACGATTTCACGACAAGTTTTTACCAACGCCATTGGGATGTCGTTGGAGAAGATGTTACAAAAGCAGTTCTGGGATTTCTAAACGGTGGTGAGCTACCTCTTGGACTGAATGCCACTGCTATCACACTAATCTCAAAAGTCCGAAATCCTCAGAAAATTTCCCAATATAGGCCAATTTCCCTTTGCCCGGTGCTATATAAAATAGCAGTAAAGGTGCTGGCTAATAGGGTTCGGCTCATACTCGATGAGGTCATCGGAGAAGAGCAAAGCGCGTTTGTACCAGGTCGTTTGATCACGGACAACATGTTGGTTGCTTATGAATGTGTTCACACCATTCGCAGAAGGAAGAGGGGATAGAATGCAGTTATGCGGTGAAGCTGGACATGCTCAAAGCATACGACAGAGTGGAGTGGCACTACCTTGAAGCAATGATGGTCAAGCTGGGTTTTTGAGATTGCTTCATCAGCCTCATTATGAAGTGTGTTACTTCCGTTTGGTTCACAATTAAGGTAAATGGCAAGCTCCTACCTTTCTTTGACCCAACAAGGGGTCTCCGGCAGGGATGCCCCATGTCTCCATACCTCTTTCTTATATGTGCACAAGGCCTTACTTCCCTCCTCAAAGATCACTGGGCTGCATATATTGATCGAGGAGTTCAGGTGAGTATTCATGCACCATGGGTAACTCACCTCTTGTTCGCGGATGCCAGTCTCATTTTTGTGAGTGCAAATACCCAAAGTGCAGAGAGACTCAATGATATTCTCCGGATTTATGCCGAGTGCTCGGGCCAGGCAGTCAACCGGGAGAAAAGTTCTATTTTCTTCAGTGCAAACTCAAACCAACCCCTCAGAGAATCTCTTAAATCATCTCTTGGTATTTCAGTGGAAGCATTCTCAGAACGTTACTTGGGTTTACCCACTGCTATTGGCCGCATTACTAGCGGCACTTTCAACCATATTGGTGATCGTGTGTGCAACAAGATTGAGGGCTGGTCAGAAAGGAATCTTACATGTGCAGGGAGGAAAGTTCTCCTTAAATCAACCGCGCAGGCCATACAAACCTACAACATGAGCTGCTTTCAACTGACGAAGAAAGTTTGTAAGAGTGTTACATCCCCTATGGCCAAATATTGGTGGGGAAGCTCTCTGGACAAGCGTCGTTGTGTTGGATATCTTGGGACAAGCTGACAGTGCCGAAGGTCAAGGGGGAATTGGATTTCGAGACCCTCATTGGTTCAATCTTGCCATGTTAGGCAAACAGGGCTGGCGACTGCTAACAAATCCCAACTCATTGTGTGCTCGGGTGCTCAAGGGGAGATATTACCCACACACGGATTTCCTTCAGGCCACGGTACCGACTCGAGCCTCGGCGACATGGAAAGCGATAGTGGCGGGCCGGAAGGCACTGGAGGCTGGCTTAATTTTCCGGGTTGGGGATGGCTCCACGATTTCTATCTGGACATACCCGTGGATACCAAATACAATATCATAGAAACCAAGTGGCCGCCTTGGAGCTGCACCACTGACGAGGGTTTCCGAACTGAATCATGATTATACTGGTAACTGGGATGAGGAACTAATCCGCCAAAACTTTCTCCATCCTGACGCCGACGCAATTTTGAACATACCCCTCCTCAATTCTGTGGGAGGGGAAGATACCATGGCATGGGACTTGGAAAAGTCAGAAAACTACTCTGTCAAATCAGCGTATTCATCTCTTATGACTCGTAACGAGCCTAGCTCTATAGAGGAAGGGACGATAACATAATCTTCATCGGCAAACTGAGAATTGTGGACTGCACTGTGGAAGCTCCATGTGTTACCGAAAGTCAGAGTTTTCTGGTGGAGAGTTCTCAGAGGCATTCTACCGGACTCGGTGACCTTACAGCACAAGCATATCAAAACCAGTGGCAGGTGTGACATTTGCCTGGCCATGGATGAGAATCTGATGCATGCGTTGGTCTCTGCTACCTCTTGAGCATTGCGTTGGTTTTCCCTTGAAGAGGAAAGGGTGATGCAGCAAAGTAGCGTAAGTATTTCCCTCAGTTTTGAGAACCAAGGTATCAATCCAGTAGGAGACTCCTCAGAAGTCCCTCGTACCTACACAAACAAACAGGAACCTCGCAACCAACGCGATAAAGGGGTTGTCAATCCCTTCACGGTAACTTGCGAAAGTGAGATATGATAGAGATAATAAGATAAAATAAATATTTTTGGTATTTTTATGATGTAGATTGAAAAATAAAGATTGCAAAATAAAGTAGATCGAAACTTATATGATAAAAGATAGACCCGGGGGCCATAGGTTTCACTAGTGGCTTCTCTCAAGATAGCATAAGTATTACGGTGGGTGAACAAATTACTGTCGAGCAATTGATAGAAAAGTGCATAGTTATGAGATTATCTAGGCATGATCATGTATATAGGCATCACGTCCGCAACAAGTAGACCGAAACGGTTTTACATCTACTATTATTACTCCACACATCGACCGCTATCCAGCATGCATCTAGAGTATTAAGTTCATAAGAAGAGAGTAACGCATTAAGCAAGATGACATGATGTAGAGGGATAAACTCAAGCAATATGATATAAACCCCATCGTTTTATCTTCGATGGCAACAATACAATACGTGCCTTGCTGCCCCTGCTGTCACTGGGAAAGGACACCGCAAGATTGAACCCAAAGCTAAGCACTTCTCCCATTGCAAGAAAGATCAATCTAGTAGGCCAAACCAAACTGATAATTAGAGACTTGCAAAGATAACCAATCATACATAAAAGAATTCAGAGGAGATTCAAATATTTCTCATAGATAAACTTGATCATAAACCCACAATTCGTCGGATCTCGACAAACACACCGCAAAAAGAGTTACATCGAATAGATCTCCAAGAAGATTGAGGAGAACTTTGTATTGAGATTAAAAGAGAGAGAAGAAGCCATCTAGCTAATAACTATGGACCTGAAGGTTTGTGGTAAACTACTCACAACTCATTGGGGAGGCCTTGGAGATGATGTAGAGGCCCTCCGTGATCGATTCCCCCTCTGGCGGAGCGTCGGTGAAGGCTCCAAGATGGGATCTCACGGATACAAAAGGTTGCGGCGGTCAAAATAGGTTTTCGTGGTGCTCTTGGGTGTTTTCAGGGTATGGTGGTATATATAGGCGAAAGAAGTAGGTCGGTGGAGCCACGAGGGGCCCACGAGGGTGGGGGGCGCGCCCACCCCCCAGGGCGCGCCGGGCACCCTCGTGGCCGCCTCGGTTGCTTCTTGACGTCCACTCCAAGTCTCCTGGATTGCGTTTGTTCCAAAAAGATCGCTCCCGAAGGTTTCATTCCGTTTGGATTTCATTTGATATTCCTTTTCTTCGAAACACTGAAATAGGCAAAAAATAGCAATTTGGGTTGGGTCTCCGGTTAGTAGGTTAGTCCCAAAAATGATATAAAAGTGTAAAGTAAAGCACATAAACATCCAAAACAGGTAATATAATAGCATGGATCAATCAAAAATTATAGATACGTTGGAGACGTATCAAGCATCCCCAAGCTTAATTCCTTCTCGTCCTCGAGTAGGTAAATGATAAAAACAGAATTTTGATGTGGAATGCTACCTAGCATATTTCTCAATGTAATTTTCTTTATTGTGGCATGAATGTTCGGATCCAAATGATTCAAGATAAAAGTTCATATTGACATAAAAGTAGTAATACTTCAAGCATACTAATAAAGCAATCATGTCTTCTCAAAATAACATGGCTAAAGAAATTTTATCCCTACAAAATCATATAGTTAGGCTATGTCTCATTTTCATCACACAAAATACTCCCATCATGCACAACCTCGGTTTCAGCCAAGCAATTGGTTCATACTTTTTAACGCGCTTCAGCTTTTTTTTCAACTCTCACGCAATACATGAGCGCGAGCCATGGATATAGCACTATGGGTGGAATAGAATATGATGATGGAGGTTGTGTGGAGAAGACAAAAAAAGAGAAAGTCTCACGTTGACGAGGCTAATCGACGGGCTATGGAGATGCCCATCAATTAATGTCAATATGAGGAGTAGGGATTGCCATGCAACGGATGCACTAGAGCTATAAATGTATGAAAGCTCCAGAAAAGAAACTAAGTGGGTGTGCATCCAACTTGCTTGCTCACGAAGACCTAGGGCATTTTGAGGAAGCCCATCGTTGGAATATACAAGCCAAGTTCTATAATGAAAAATTCCCACTAGTATATGAAAGTAACAACATAGGAAACTCTCTATATGAAGAACATGGTGCTACTTTGAAGCACAAGTGTGGAAAAAAATAGTAACATCGCCCCCCTTTTTTGGGCCTTTTTTTATTTGCCCTTTCTCTTTTTTTATTGGCCTTCCCCTTTTTTTTATTTGGCCTTTCTTTTTTATAAGGGACAATGCTCTAATAATGATGATCATCACACTTCTATTTATTTACAACTCAAGAATTACAACTCGATACTAGAACAAAATATGACTCTATATGAATGCCTCTGGCGGTGTACTAGGATATGCAATGAATCAAGAGCGACATGTATGAAAAAAATGAAGGTGGCTTTGCCACAAATACGATGTCAACTACATGATCATGCAAAAGCAATATGACAATGATGAAACGTGTCATGATGAACAGAACGGTGGAAAGTTGCATGGCAATATATCTCGGAATGGCTATAGAAATGCCATAATAGGTAGGTATGGTGGCTATTTTGAGGAAGATATAAGAAGGTTTATATGTGATAGAGCGTATCGTATCACGGGGTTTGGATGCACCGGAGAAGTTTGCACCAACTCTCAAGGTGAGAAAGGGCAATGCACGGTACCGAAGAGGCTAGCAATGATGGAAGGGTAAGAGTGTGTATAATCCATGGACTCACATTAGTCATAAAGAACCCATATACTTATTGCAAACGTTTTATTAGCCCTCGAAGCAAAGTACTACTACACATGCTCCTAGGGGGGAGGTTCGTAGGAGTTAACCATCGCGTGCCCTCGACCTCCACACATAAGGAAGGCAATCAAAAGAGTACCCCATGCAACAAATTTGTTACACAACTTTTACCATACGTGCATGCTATGGGACTTGCCAACTACAACACAAGTATTCCTTAAATTCACAATTACCCAACTAGCATGACTCTAATATCACCACCTCTATATCTCAAAACAATTATCAAGCATCAAATTGATCATAGCATCCAATTCACTTCTTATGATAGTTTTTGTTATACCCAACTTGGATGCCCATCATTTTAGGACTAATTTTATAACCATAGCAAATACCATGTTGTTTAAAAGACTCTCAAAATAATATAAGTGAAGCATTAGAGATCAACAATTTCTACAAAATAAAACCACCGCCGTGCTCTAAAAGATATAAGTGAAGCACTAGAGCAAAATTATCTAGCTCAAAAGATATAAGTGAAGCACATAGAGTATTCTAATAAATTCCAAATCATGTGTGTCTTTCCCAAAGGTGTGTACAGCAAGGATGATTTTGGTAAACTAAAAATCAAAGACTCATATCATACAAGACGCTCCAAGCAAAACACATATCATGTGGTGAATAAAAATATAGCTCCAAGTAAAGTTACCGATAGACGAAGACGAAAGAGGGGATGCTTTTCGGGGCATCCCCAAGCTTAGGCTTTTGGTTGTCCTTGAATTATATTGGGGTGCCATGGGCATCCGCAAGCTTAGGCTCTTGCCACTCCTTATTCCATAGTCCATCAAATCTTTACCCAAAACTTGAAAACTTCACAACACAAAACTCAACAGGAAATCTCATAAGCTCCGTTAGTGCAAGAAAGAAAAACCACCACTTGAGGTACTGTAATGAACTCATTCTTTATTTATATTGGTGTTAAACCTACTGTATTCCAACTTCTCTATGGTTCATACCCCCCCGATACTAGCCATAGATGCATCAAAATAAGCAAACAACACACGAAAAACAGAATCTGTCAAAAACAGAACAGTCTGTAGCAATCTGTAACTTTCGAATACTTCTGGAACTCTAAAAATCCTACCAAAATAGGAAGTCCTAGGCAATTTTTCTATTGATCTACTTCAAAAATAATAAACCCAAAAGCACGTTTCTGTGATTTATTAAAATTATTCTCGTGCGCACAAAAGTTTCTGTTTTTCAGCAGAATCAAATTAACTATCACCGTAGGTTATCCTATAGGTTCTACTTGGCACAAACACTAATTAAAACATAAAACCACATCTAAACAGAGGCTAGTTGAAATATTTATTACTAAACAGAAGCAAAAATCAAGGAACAAAAATAAAATTGGGTTGCCTCCCAACAAGCGCTACCGTTTAACGCCCCTAGCTAGGCATAAAAACGAGAATAGATCTAAGTATTGCCATCTTTGGTATTCAAATCATAAGTGGCTCGCATAATAGATTCATAAGTTAATTTGATTTTCTTTCTAGGAAAGTGTTCCATGCGTTTCCTTAATGGAAATTGGAATCTAATATTCCTTTCCTTCATATCAATAATTGCACCAGTCATTCTAAGGAAAGGTCTACCAAGAATAATAGGACATGAAAAATTGCAATCTATATCAAGAACGATGAAATCTACGGGCACATAATTCCTATTTGCAACAATAAGAACATCATTAATCCTTCCCATAGGTTTCTTAATAGTGGAATCCGCAAGGTGCAAGTTTAAAGAGCAATCATCAAATTCACGGAAACCTAGCACATCACATAAAGTTTTTGGAATCGTGGAAACACTAGCACCCAAATCACACAAAGCATAGCATTCATGATCTTTAATTTTATAGTAGGTTCCCACTCACCATAAAGTTTTCTAGGGATAGAAACTTCCAATTCAAGTTTTTCCTCATAAGATTGCATCAAAGCATCAACAATATGTTTTGTAAAAGCTTTATTTTGACTATAAGCATGAGGAGAATTCAACATGGATTGCAACAAGGAAATACAATCTACTAAAGAACAATTATCATAATTAAATTCCTTGAAATCCAAAATAGTGGGTTCATTGCTATGTAAAGTTTTGACCTCTCCAATCCCACTTTTACCAAATTTAGCATCAAGATCTAAGAACTCCGAATCATTGGGACGCCTTTTAACTAAAGTTGACTCATCTCCAGTCCCATCATTATCAAGATTCATATTGCAAAACAAAGATTTAATAGGGGACACATCAATCACTTTTAGAACTTCATCTTTATTTTCATGGAAACTAGAAGAAGACACTCTTACAAAGCAATCTTTCTTAGCGCGCATCCTAGCGGTTCTTTCTTTGCACTCATCAATGGAAATTCTCATGGATTTGAGAGACTCATTGATATCATGCTTAGGTGGAATAGATCTAAGTTTAAAAAAATCAACATCAAGAGAAATTCTATCAATGTTCCTAGCCAATTCACCAACTTTAAGCAATTTTTCTTCAAGCAAAGCATTGAAATTCTTTTGAGAGATCATAAATTCTTTAACACTATTCTCAAAACCAGAGGGCATCTTATTAGAATTTCCATAAGATTTGTTGTAGGAATTACCACAATTATTAGAGGAATTACTAGGGAACGGCCTAGGATTAAAGTTTCCTCTATACGCGTTGTTACCAAAATTATTCCTACCAACAAAATTCACATCCGTAGATTCATTATTATTCTCAATCAAAGTAGACAAAGGCATGTCATTGGGATCAATAGGAGCACTCTTATTAGCAAACAATTTCATAAGTTCATCCATCTTTCCACTCAAAACATTAATTTCTTCTATCGCATGAACTTTTTTACTAGTAGATCTTTCGGTGTGCCACTGAGAATAATTAACCATAATATTATCTAGGAGTTTAGTAGCTTCTCCTAAAGTGATTTCCATAAAAGTGCCTCCCGCGGCCGAGTCTAAAAGATTTCTAGAAGCAAAATTCAATCTGGCATAAAAAAATTGTATGATCATCCATAAATTCAAACTATGTGTAGGGCAATTATGTATCATTAATTTCATCCTCTCCCAAGATTGTGCAACATGTTCATGATCAAGTTGTTTAAAATTCATAATATCGTTCCTAAGGGAGATGATCTTAGCGGGAGGAAAATACTTAGAGATAAAAGCATCTTTGGACTGATTCCAAGAATCAATACTATTTTTAGGTAAAGACGAAAACCAAGTTTTAGCACGATCTCTAAGTGAAAATAGAAATAACTTCCATTTAACAATATCATTATCCGTGTCTTTCTTCTTTTGCATATCACACAAATCAACAAAATTATTTAGATGAGTAGCGGCATCTTCACTAGGAAGGCCGGAGAATTGATCTTTCATAACAAGATTCAACAAAGCAGCATTGATTTCACAAGATTCAGCATCATTAAGAGGAGCAATCGGAGTGCTAAGGAAATCACTATTGTTGGTATTGCAAAAGTCACATAATTTAGTATTATCTTGAGCCATCGTGACAAGCAATCCAACACATAAGCACACAAGAGGCAAGCGAAAAAGAGAGCAAACGAAAAAGAGAGGGCGAATAAAACGGCAGGGGTGAAGTGGGGGAGAGGAAAATGAGAGGCAAATGTCAAATAATATAATACGAGGAAGATGAGTTTGTGATGGGTACTTGGTATGTCTTGACTTGAGCGAAGACCTCCCCAGCAATGGCGCCAAAAATCCTTCTTGCTACCTCTTGAGCACTGCGTTGGTTTTCCCTTAAAGAGGAAAGGGTGATGCAGCACAGTAGCGTAAGTATTTTCCTCAGTTTTGAGAACCAAGGTATCGATCCAGTAGGAGGCTCCTCAGAAGTCCCTCGTACCTACACAAACAAACAGGAACCTCGCAACCAACGCGATAAAGGGGTTGTCAATCCCTTCACGGTAACTTGCGAAAGTGAGATATGATAGAGATAATAAGATAAGATAAATATTTTTGGTATTTTTATGATATATATTGAAAAGTAAAGATTGCAAAATAAAGTAGATCGAAACTTATATGATAAAAGATAGACCCGGGGGCCATAGGTTTCACTAGTGGCTTCTCTCAAGATAGCATAAGTATTACGGTGGGTGAACAAATTACCGTCGAGCAATTGATAGAAAAGTGCATAGTTACGAGATTATCTAGGCATGATCATGTATATAGGCATCACGTCCGCAACAAGTAGACCGAAACGGTTCTACATCTACTATTATTACTCCACACATCGACCGCTATCCAGCATGCATCTAGAGTATTAAGTTCATAAGAAGAGAGTAACGCATTAAGCAAGATGACATGATGTAGAGGGATAAACTCAAGCAATATGATATAAATCCAATATTTTTATCCTCGATGGCAACAATACAATACGTGCCTTGCTGTCACTGGGAAAGGACACCGCAAGATTGAACCCAAAGCTAAGCACTTCTCCCATTGCAAGAAAGATCAATCTAGTAGGCCAAACCAAACTGATAATTCGAAGAGACTTGCAAAGATAACCAATCATACATAAAAGAATTTAGAGGAGATTCAAATATTGTTCATAGATAATCTGTATCATAAACCCACAATTCATCGGATCTCGACAAACACACAACAAAAAGAATTACATCGAATAGATCTCCAAGAAGATCGAGGAAAACTTGGTATTGGTATTAAAAGAGAGATATGAAGCCATCTAGCTAATAACTATGGACCCGAAGGTTTGTGGTAAACTACTCACAACTCTTAGGAGAGGCCTTTTGGAGATGATGTAGAGGCCCTATGTGATCAATTCCCCCTCCGACGGAGCGCTGGCGAAGGCTCCAAGATGGGATCTCGCGGATACAGAAGGTTGCGGCGGTGGAAATAGGTTTTCGTGGTGCTCCTGCATGTTTTCAGGGTATGGTGGTATATATAGGCGAAAGAAGTAGGTCGGTGCAGCCACGAGGGGCCCACGAGGGTTGGGGGTGCGCCCACCCCCCTAGGGTGCGCCGGGCACCCTCGTGGCCGCCTCTGTTGCTTTTTGGCGTCCACTCCAAGTCTCCTGGATTGTGTTCGTTCCAAAAAGATCGCCCCCGAAGGTTTCATTCCGTTTGGACTCCGTTTGATATTCCTTTTCTTCGAAACACTGAAATAGGCAAAAAAACTGCAATTTGGGTTGGGCCTCCGGTTAGTAGGTTAGTCCCGAAAATGATATAAAAGTGTAAAGTAAAGCCCATAAACATCCAAAACAGGTAACATAATAGCATGCAGCAATCAAAAATTATAGATACATTGGAGACGTATTAGTCTCCTGTACGCATGTTAGGAAATTTTGGGTGGCAGCCAAGGATCGCTTTGGTCTCCAACTACCAAGGCTGCACGCAGATACTTGGGCCCGTGACATCCTGCTGGACACTTTGTTCTCTGATGATACACAATGCAAAATCATCTCCATCATGCATTCTATTTGGACTTCAAGGAATAACTAGACCCATGGCCGGGACGGGTATGATCCGGCCACGGTTTTGAAGCGGGTGCATGAAGCTCTCTCCATCCTCAAAATCCTGAGACGACGGACCAGACCGGTGAGCCAAGGCTGGCATCCTCCAGAGACAGGATAGATCACTATAAACACTGATGGTTCAGTGTATGCAGATACGACCAGAGGAGGGGCAGGGGTGTGGCGCGCTCTCACCTCTCTTTCCTGGGCGCATGGTGCAAGACTTTGCCAGGCGCTTCAGGGCCTTTCATCGCCGAGCTACTGACCTTTCGGGAGGGGGTCATTTTCGCCCAACTCAGAGGTTTCTCACATGTGATCATGGAGGTTGACTGCTTACAGTTGATCGATCTCTGGAACTCGCGAGGCAATTCCAGATCGATTGCTTCGCCCATCTTTAGAGAATTAGCAGACATCATCACCACTTTTACTTCGTTCTCGGTTCGACATATTGGTAGAGAGCAAAATGTGCCAGCCCATCTTTGTGCTCAGCGTGCCTATACGCTTGATGGGACGGAATGCTTGCTAGATAGTAGCCCGGAGTTTATCCATACTAGCCTGAGGGCAGACTATAACCGACTCTTATTATTCTGAATAAAGTCTGAAATTTGATGAAAAAAAGGAGCTAGTTGGACCGGCTCAAGTGTACGTGTTGGGGAGCAGGATTTGGTCGCTAACTAGCGACCTAGGCGTCAAATAGGAGCTGCCCTTGTGGAACTGGGCGCTGTTTTTTTAGAAAAAAGCTAGGATTTGTCATTAACACTTCTTTTAGGAAATTTATGACAGTAAAACCGAGTGCGAGCCCTATTAGTGATTTTTGTTTTCGGCTGTCCATTTTTCTGATCTAGACCGTAGAAAAATCCCTCGATGTTGGTTCATTCGGGTTACAGGTCTGTAATAGACCTGCCATCCTGTGATTGGTACCCCCTCCGCCCCATTGTGGCACTACTAGGGAAAACCCTAGTAGTAGCGCGGGTTTTGAGGCTAGCAGCAGCGCGGACAGCCGCGCTACTACTACGTCACTACAGCTAACTATTAGTAGTAGTGCAGTCTGCACCCGCGCTACTACTGTTGACTATATCAGCAGCGCTTTTCTAGAACGCGCTACTATTAGTTAGTTATAGCGGTTTCCTAGCCCCTCGCTACTGCTATATCTTTCATCATTTTCCACCGCTTCCTACCCCGTTTCGGTTTCGATAAATTGCAATTTCCAGATACTAGGTACTACTAGATATCAATTTCATAAAACATTATAGGTACTAGGTAGTACTCCCTCCGTTCCAAATTACTCGTCGTGCTTTTAGTTCATACCACGACGAGTAATTTGGAACGAAGGAAGTACTAGATAACAATTTCATATATAGTCAACATGCATCCTCAAGCAGTACTAGATGATATCAACAGCGATCATCATATGTAGTTCTAGATGATATCGACGACGATCATCATATGTAGTTCTAAATGATATAGCCACACACACATATGTAGTTCTAGATGATATCAAAGACGATCATCATCCTCAAGCCTGGGCGGTTGGTGTTCCTGATAGTAATTAGGATGGCCTGTCCAACACGAAGATTTTTGCCATCGAGGAATCTCTTCCACCCAACCGAGTTTAAGTGTGTGCGACCGTCCGTGTCCACGCGGTAAGTACAGGTTGTGATGGAGCCCCTTGCGGTAAGGCGTAGTCCAGCTGAGCATTCTTCATCAGGCTCAATACCATAACTCACAAATAGGCTCTTTGCCAATTTCTGAATAAGAAGAACATATCAATTAATAAATAGCCTCACACATACTCTTGCAAATAATTATATATGGATTATCTACAGTATTAATAGTTCCTTAGATTCTACACTAATAAGCATGTGATCGAACTCTACACTAAAGCATATCATCGACTAGATTCCACACAACATATCATTGGACTCTGCACTAAGCATATCATCGGATAATTTGCATTTGTAAGTATAACATACCATATCATGTCGATCGACCATGGTACTTGTCAGGCGGGTCACGAATGGCACCCCGACAAAGTCAGCATGTGGCGGAATTATGTCCCATAGGTTACACACATCCTCCTCGCTCAGCCTCATTCTTTGAGCTACGATGGCTTCATGAAGTGGGTCCTCATCATCTTCATCTAGTGGGTCCTCATTATATTCATCATCTTCGTCATCTTCATCATCTTCCACCAGGTTGATATAAATGACAGCTAGCTTGGGTCTTTCTGCTCTGAAGGAGAAGCTGATCAACTCACCACCAGTAAGACGCATCGGGCGAGGAAACGAGCCCATCCATCTCCTCCAATCTGCGACATATTGCGTCATTTCTCGACCTCCATAGTGTACAGCCCCCAGGGGCCTCAAATGTCACAGTGTCTCCTGTCAGCTTGTTGAATTTCAACCTCACATTGCATGGGATGATCTGTGTAAAAAAAGAAAAATGACACAATGCAGTAATGCTAACACTAAAAGTAAAATAGTTGTTACATTTCATATAATCGGTCGCATGACGAAAACTCGCCTGGTAGTAGATGCCGAAAAACTTGCCAATTGCAAGGCTGTTGGCGCACCTTGACTTGCACAGTCGACATGGTGGTGGTGGTGGTGGCGCCATTTTCCTAAAGCAATATGAGCAAAGGATTAACGATCCACTTCACAGGAAAGAAAAACAGTAGCATGTGAATTATTTTGGTTCTTCTTCAGTTATATTTTCATAGCTTACTAACACCTTCTAGAATAGAACCAACAGCTAGCAGGCAAATCAACTAGCCTATTAAATCAACTTGTCTACTAAATGAACTTGCCTACTAAATCAACTAAATCAAAATGTTCTATAAATCAACTAAATCAACTAGCCTACTAGATCAACTTGCCTACTAAATCAACTAAATCAAAATGTTCTAAATCAACTAAATCAACTAGCCTACTAAATCAGCTCAATCATATGAACTAAATCAAAATGTTGCATATGAACTAGCCTACTAAATAAAAATGTAGCAGGGAGGAGGTGTAACACCCCCAGTGTCATGCTACAGTAATCTCTGTTAATGGCGCCATGTCATCATTGTTACTGTTGCTAATCTCACGTTGATTCAAAACCAATTCAAATTCAATTTTAAAATAAAGTCAAATAAAATATTCCTCCAAACAGTAAAACAAAAATGTTCGCTGGGTTGAAAATATCCACTGACTAAATGTCATGAATGATTCAACATCATTTGAGATAGCTAATTTCCCCTGGGAATTAAAGCAGTTCCAAATCAGCATTTTTAAATGCTTTTCCAATTGTGAAAAATCCAAGTCATTTCAAACTCCTCCCAAACTTTTTGTGGCAAGTGCCAAATATTGTAATGTATTTATTTGGCCAAGTCCCACATTTTTCAGAACTCCTTTTGGCAGCTCAAATATTGCATATCATTTTTTCTGTAAAAAGAAAAGAGCAAAAGAAAGGAAAAGGGGAGAGAGAGAGAGAGAAAAGGCCCCTGACCCCCCCCATCCTGGGCCTAACCCTCCGGGCTAAGCCCAACAGGCCATGTGGCCCACTACCCCTCCCCTGTCGTCTCCCACCTCCCACTGTTTGACTGACCGGGCGCCTCGGCGCCACCCGACCACCTCGCCGACCTCGCCGGGAGAGGATAAGGGCGACGCCTCAGGCTCCCCTTCCACTTGCTCTGCCACTCCACTCGCGCCAGTCCTTTCCCCTCGCCCGCTTCGTCTCTCCCTCGCACCCCAGATCCCCTCCCCATCGCATCCGAACGCCACGGCCGCCATGGCCGCCGTCGCCCTCGTGGCCACCGGCCACCACGCGCGTCTTCGCCATGACGTAGCTCCTCGCCATCATCCGCTACGCCCCCTGGTGCCATCCGCAAGAGCTCGGAGGCGCTAGAGCGCCGTCACACCGCCTTCTTCAACCTCCGTCCGCCTCGGGCCGCCGCACGCCGACGCCGTCTCCGGCCACCTCGACTCTTCCTCGGGCCTTCCCAGCAACGGAAGTGAGCGCCGGACCTCCCCCCCTTTCCTTCTCTTCCCTGCTTCTGCCGTTACCCGTAGCTGGTTCCCCCGTCATGCCCGAGCTTGTCGCCATCGTGTGGTTCGCCGCTGTAGCCACGGCTCGCGGAGCTCGTAGCCGGCCACCCCGCCATGCTCAGCACGCTCCCAGAGGCGGGGCAAGCCTTCTGGCTCGCCTCGCCGTGCCCCTAGCAATGTCCCCGCTGTGCACCCGAGCGCCGTCGCTGCTCGTACTCGCCGCCGTCGCTGCAGGCGCGCTCCGGCCAAGCCACCACCGCAGTCGGATGCGCGCGAGCCCTGCGGTGTCGTAGGTTCAAACCGCGGCCGAAACGGGCCCCTGAGGTCGTTTTCCGGCGAACTCCGGCGAGGAGCCGTCGTGAGAGGGTCGCCGGAGCGACTCCGGCGTCGCCTGCTGACCTGTCCGCCACGCGGCCCTCCTTGTGTCGCTGCCAATGGGCCCCGCGAGCCCCGTTGACTGGGTTGACCCAGTCAACGTGCTGACTGGGCAGCCCAGTGTCATTGACATGCGGGCCCCACAGTTATTCGGTTAATTAAAATGTTTATATAACTAAAGTTAATTAGTTAATCTAATTAGCCACTGACATGTGGGGCCAAACTGCTAATTACCCCCCTGTTCTTTTAAAATAACCCACTGTTAGCACTCTCTCTATGACATGTGGGACCCCCCTGGTCAACTTTGACCAGTCAACCGGACTGTTGACTGCTGACGTCACACCTATATCATGCTGATGTCATATTTCCTTTTCTGCTAACTTAAATAATTCCAGAAATGGCTTTAATCTTTGAAAATTCATAGAAAATAAACCGTAACTCCGATGAAAATGTTTTCTATATGAAAGTTGCTCAGAAAAATCCAACGAATCCGAATATGCGGTCCGTTCATTTGTCACATGCCCCTAGCATGCTGAACATGAAACTTTCCCCCTCCGGTCATCTGTCTGACACAGGTCCGGAACCGGGAACACCTTCCCGGTTGATTTCCCCCTTCACCTATAACGTTTAGGACCGCGTTAGAGCACGCTTAGCGCTACGTATCGTCATGTCATGCTTAGTGTTACCTCTGTTTGCTATGTATTTACTGTTTCTTCCCCCTCTTCTCTTCGGTAGACTCCGAGGCCGCTGATGCCCCGGTGATCGACTACGTCGTCGACAACGACCCCTTCTTGCCAGATCAACCAGGCAAGCCCCCCCTTTGATCATCCCGATATCGCCCATTCCATTCTCTCATGCTTGCATTAGATTTTGCTATTGTTATTGTTTGCTCCTATTCTGATGCATAGCCTCCTTTTGTAACCTGCTTATTGTTACCTTACCGGCTTATCCTAAACTGCTTAGTATAGGTTGGTTAGTGATCCATCAGTGACCCCCACCTTGTCCTTGTTGCCCCTGCTTCATCATTGAAGACCCGATCAACGGGATCGAAGACCAGGCCCCTGCACCGCACATCACTTTCCCCTTAGTTGCTCGACACTACTGGGATACTATCGAGTGCCGAGGGTGAGACCTCTACAACACTTCTGATGTTAACACTGTAGTGTAGCTATTCGGTCGTGGTCATCGAGGGTGATTTCCTCTTTAACCACTTCCGATACGACTCTGTCGTGCAACCCCTCAAGTGTGAACCTCGAGGGTGATTCCTCTACGTTCACCTTGATGATTACATTGAGCGGAACCCACCGAGGGTGATTCCTTGGGTTTTCCTCTTGATGTTTGGACACACGGATACTTGGACTTTACAACTGTTACTTGGAAAGTGATGTGGAGACGGGTTGACCTGGAAGGTGCCCGTGAGATAATTACGAGGCGTGGCCGGGCATTCTTAGCCCTTGCCGCAAGTCCTCGAGACGGGGCAACGGGGTCACCTCTTTCGTGAGTCTCTGCTTGTTACCGCGCGTTCCTAATCCACTACGATTTGGATATTTGATCCGAGGGGCCTCTGGCCTGATAGCACTAACCATCACGTGGGCATAGTATGGGCGTTCTGCGTCGTATGCATCAGCCGAAGCTTAATAGACGTCAGCGACGGAGCGGCGCGCGCCGGGTTGGACTGGTAAGCTCCTGCCTTTTTAGGGAGGTAGCTAGGTCTGCGCACCGGCCGCGTTCGCAACGTGCAGGAGTTTCCGGGGAGATGGCCCATGACCCCTGGGGGCATAGGTTTAGTCCGGCGTGCTGACCTCTCTGTTAAGTCTAGGTCGGGTTGCGGCGTATTGTTTGGCCGAGGCCGGGCATGACCCTGGAAAGTGTGTCCGGCCGGAGTCAATCGAGCGTGGTGGGTAAGTTGGTGCACCCCTGCAGGGAAGAACTAATCTATGCATAGCCTGTCCTACGGTAACGGACACTTGGAGTTGTATCCCGATCGATACAACTAGAACTGGATACTTGTGATGAGAACTGGATGGTGATGAGGATTTGACTGTGATGATAACTGGATAGTATGGCTCTGGGATTGCTTTCTCGCAGGGAGTCGAGAAAGGATCTCTGGCCGAGGTTGATAACCCTACTACCGCTTTACTTTATGCTACTCTACTCCCTCGTGTTTGCTGCAAGATGGTGGTTTCCAGAAGATGCTAGTCTTCGATAGGACTAGACCTTCTCTCTATTCTGGCATTTCTGCAGCCCAGTCCACATATACAGCCTTCCTTTGATAATGTTGCATATGTAGTGTAGATCCTTGCTTGCGAGTACTTTGGATGAGTACTCACGGTTGCTTTGCTCCCCCTTTTCCCCCTTCTTTCTTCTTTCTGGTTGTTGCAACCAGATGGTGGAGTCCAGGAGCCAGATGCCACCTTTGACGACGGCTGCTACCCCGAGGGTGCCTACTACCACGTGACGGACGCCGACGACCAAGAGTAGTTAGGAGGCTCCCAGGCAGGAGGCCTTGCCTTTTCGATCGTTGTTGTTTTGTGCTAGCCTTCTTAAGGCAAACTTGTCTAACTTATGTCTGTACTCAGATATTGTTGCTTCCGCTGACTCTTTTGTTTTCGAGCTTATGTATTCGAGCCCTCGAGGCCCCTGGCTTGTAATATAAAGCTTGTATTATTTTAATTTGTGTCTAGAGTTGTGTTGTGATATCTTCCCGTGAGTCCTTGATCTTGATCGTACACATTTGCGTGTATGATTAGTGTACGATTGAATCGAGGGCGTCACAGGAGGGGTTGTGGATGAATGAGGCAGGAGAGAGAAGGAGGGGCAACTGGAGGAGGGAGGAGAGAGTAGGACGGAGGAGGAAGGGTGGAGCGAGGAGGGGCCGGCCGGCGGCGAGTCGAGGGAGGACGGAGGAGGAAGGCGCTACCGAGTCCAGCGAGGAGGAGGAGGTGACGGCGGCGCAGAGGGAGGAGGGGTAGGCGAAGGCGGCTGGCGGGGGCGATGGCGGCAGGTGGGGGAGGACCGGCGGGGGGGGGGGTTGAGGGGGAGATCGAGTGAGTGTGAGTGTGAGTGTGGATCAGATAGAAGAGAGCGTGAGTGGTGGGAGATAGCTAGTTTTAGCAGTAGCGCGCTATAGGTAAAGGCGCTACTGCTAAACAACCTAGCAGTAGCGCACTTCGAACTAACGCAATGCTGCTATAACTATCTTCCCGGCGGGGTCGTGGGAATTATAGCAGTAGCGCGGCTTAGAGGATGCGTGCTACTGCTACGTTTATTTCAGCAGCGAGTTCTGCTGGAGCACGCTACTGCTACATTGCAACAGCGCCTTATTTTAAAACTCGCTGCTGGTAAGATCCCGTGTATAGGCTTTTCCCTAGTAGTGTGAGGTTTGAAGTTGAGGTCCGATTTTTCAAAATTTGATTTGGTTCTTTGATCTCATTCCCTAGGTTTGCATTTGCCACCTTTTTCACACAGTTTTAATAAGACCTTTACATGAGTTCATTTTTCAGGAGGAGGCCAGCATCCAGCAGCATATGGTGCCGCAAAATCAATGTGGAGTTCATCCAGCTAATCACATATGTGTGCTACAGTACCCCTAGACGTTCTTATCTTCGTCCTATGTTGCGAACCTGATTTTGTTGATCTCCTGATTTTGTTGCTAAGTTGTGATGTAATTTTTTGAAACACTAATAGTTGTGATAGATTATCGTACACTTGCTTTCTGTAGAGCTCCTGAAACCTGTGATGAAACTGTTTGCTTAAGTGGTCAACTCCATTGGGGTCTTTTTCGGTGAGAAATTGCTATATGCTAGGAGACTTGATTAAAAATTACATAATATATGACAAACCTAAATATTGTCTTAATTTCATGGGAACAAGTTTGTAAGCCCAAGGCACAAGGTGGTCTGGGAGTCTTAGATATTCAGCTGCATAATCAAGCCTTGTTCATGAAGTACCTCCATAAATTCTTCAATAAAGACAACACTCCATGGGTTAAGATCATATGGGAGGCTTACTATCAAGACTCCCTACCTGGGGACAGAATGGTTGGGTCCTTCTGGTGGAAGAGTATCATGAAAACTATGCACACCTTCAAGCAACATGCTATCTGTAAACCAGGAAAAGGAGACACTGCTCTCTTCTGGCATGACAAATGGATGTGCGAACCTTTGCAACAACAACTTCTAGAGCTTTTCTCATTTGTAATCAACACAAAGCTTTCACTGAAGCAAGTGTTAGAGCAGCAGGACCTCAGTAACATCTTTCATAGACCACTATCTCTACAAGCCTTCAACCAATTCAACTCCCTTCAGACTCACATTCAAAGCATCACACAATCTGTGGAACAAGACAAATGGTGCTACACCTGGCCCAGTCAGAAATACTCCTCGATGAGAATGTACAAGAGCATTTGTGGAAAGAATGGCTCTGACTTCATCTTCAAGCAGATATGGAAAAGTTCTTGTAGGCTCAGACACAAGATCTTCTTCTGGTTGTTACTTCATGATAGAGTTAGCACCAGAAATCTGCTCAGACGTAGAAATATGTCCCTTCCTGATTATTCTTGTGCTATGTGTGGAGAAGGTACTAAGGAAACTCTTCTCCACCTTTTTTGGAACTGCCCTTTCTCACTGAGCTGCTGGTACAACTTGTTGCCAACTAGACAGAGAGGGATTTCAGCTTATGATGATGAGTTTACCCAAAGAATTTGCCCTGGAGATCGTTATAATGGGAAGCTGGAGTACTTGGATGGTGAGAAATGATAAGATTTTAGATATGCTCCGCCTCACATCAGCACATGGAAGTTCTACCTCAAGGAAGGATTAAAGATTCTGTGTCTTCGTACTAAGGAACACAAAGCATCACAAATTGTTAGTTGGATTGACCAGTACTTATAAATAATTTCCCATATTTCCTAGAGAGGGCATTGGATGATTTCCATTTTGTACTAGACTGTTTGTCAATATTTTATTAATATTTTCTATGGTCCAGGTTTCAAAAAAAATATAGTTAATTAGTATAACCATTGCACAGTCTGACTTGCTCATAAATATATTGGCTATGTTTATACTTTTGACCCATCCATTAGTCCCATGTTGCTCCACCAGTGCATTTACTTTTTAGGACTGTGTTTTGCTTATAATGCTAATAATTGTTTTGGATGATGACTCTAGGTATGCGCCTCCTCTGCTTATTGCATGAAAAATCGTCCTATATTTATCTGAACCATCTATGTTACACCAAAGATGTCTTGTGACAATCTATCTTAATTTGTACTATGACTATCTGGCTATATATTGGTGTCTATGTCAGATTTGACTTTCATGGTCCCAGTGATCCAAAACTCTTAGTCGACTCAACCACGTTTGATATTATTTACAGGGTAGGAAATTTTAATGCAAGTAAGCCGATTTTTAGTACATGACTACAAGTATGCATAATCAGTTTTCTATCATTTTCTGATACTTGCATCACCTAGCAAGAGGGGCCAAAAGATATCTATGTTCACCTACAGTCCATGGTCCTAGGGTATCTGTACAGAAATCCCTTACGAAGAAGAGTACAAAAGCTCATCCAGCTTCTATTTAAGCCCCGTTCGGGAATTCACCAGCTCCTAAGAATCTGTGGAGCGGCAGTTTGCTCGCTCCCAGATTTCATACTACAGCTCCATCCGCTCCCGGATCGGAGCGTGGAGCGGAGTATTCCCGAACGGGGCCTTAGTATCTAGATTATCTTTTATCATTATATATTTGCAGATGTTTTTTTACAGCACTGTGCACAAGATTGATGATTGAGTACTCACGATCGTTATGAGCATTTCTATACATGGTATACTACAGGTCTGTTAATGTTGTAACCGTAGCAGTAGCATGATAATCTTTTTTCCCGACTGAAGTATATGTTATTATTGGTTTCTATTCTTTCAAATCAGTGTCCGATGCACCGGTGAAATTTTGTTTCCATTGAGTTGTTGCCTGGATTGTTACCCAGCTAACGGAGGAATTCCCTGGAATTTTTGCTGGTCACATGTCCTTTCAAATCGACTTCAGACCGCTCTTTTTCAACTTCAAATTCCTGAGTTTGTGTTTTTAAATAATTTTGTGTACATTTCGTTCATACTCAGTATGTTTGTTGAATATGAATGCATGTTGTTACCATAAGCAAGTTTGGCCTTGTTCCTGCTAATGTGTAGTTTACTCAGTTTTTTATTCTTGCTGAAAAAAATAGTAAAGGATTTTGTTTTACTATGTTTGTGTTAAAACTCATATCATTTCAATGAGGATGCAGCAGGACCTGTTTCTTGGAGAAAGATATATCATCTATGCAAAGCCAAGAGCAGAATATGAACATTTTACTTGCATCCTCATAGAAGGTAACTATTGCCTTTTCAGATCTTTCGTCTCTATAGTGGGGTGCAGAATTGCAAATGTCTGCTGCCAGAAAAAGTATTCTACATTGCATTGTTGCAGTTCCTTGCAAATTCTTGTTGAATGTTATTCATTCGGCATGGAGCATGGGTGCGGCTGCATCGTTTTTGCCAAGTAGAAGCTAAATGTTGCTCCGTCCAGGATTAGTATGGTATCATTCTCTTTTAGGTTATTACTTACTACTGGTTGTACCGCCTCTCATTTGAAATGAAAAGGAATTTTTGGGGGGAACAACTTACTTCAGTCTATTTTTATCATTTGGTATTATTTATCATCTCTAGGTATGTATATAAAAAATATCATATCTCTGTTATACAACATTAAAAATAGATGCCCACAGCAATGCGTGCCATCAAAGATCTAGTTTGTCATTAATACCCACAGCAATGCCCACAGCAAGCGAGACTACTGTATCGTGCAGGACGACTGGAGCTGGTGAAGACCACCCTGGCATCTATGCCAATTCACGCCATGATGGCGTTGGACCTTCCAGTTAAGACAATTGAAGCTGCCAACAAAATTTGTAGAGGGTTTCTATGGAAGGGTCGACGCGACGTACACGGAGGGCACTGTTTGGTGGCCTGGGACAAAGTCTGTTCGCCCAAGGAATACGCTGGGCTGGGAGTGCCCAACTTGCGCCTTCTCAATACTTCGCTGAGAGCGAGATGGCCGTGGCTGGCACGGACGGATACGACCAGACCATGGGCAGAATTTAATCTCCAAGTCTCATCGGACTCGCTAGCCATCTACAGAGCAGCCACGAAATGCATCTTGGGGGATGGAGCCACGGTACTATTCTGGACGGATTGGTGGCTCCAGGAGGGACGCATACATGACATCATGCCAAACCTATTCAGTGTCGTCAAGAAGAGCGCAGCCAAGGTCAGAACAGTGAGAGAAGCGATGTCTGGGCAATGGTGGCGTGACGTGTCACCCAACATGGACGCCCAAGGCATACAAGAATTTCTGAGATTGGTTGATCGAGTTCGGTTTGTCGAACTTGCGGAAGGGATCGATGACAAGATTGTCTGGACATGGGAAGATAATGGCTTGTTCTCCGCCCGAACAGCCTATCGTGCTCACTTTGCCGCAAGAATTGAGGCGGTGGGGGCCACGGAAATATGGAAGTCCAGAGCACCGACAACTTGCAAGTTCTTTTCATGGCTAGCGGCAAAGAGAAGATGCTGGACGTCAGACAGATTACAAAGACGTCTACTGCCTCACCCAGCGGCGTGCCCGTTCTGCGACCAGGAGCCAGAAACGATTGATCACCTACTCCTTGGATGTGTTCTCGCTCGGCAAGTTTGGGTTGTCATCATGGGTAACTGGGGAAAGCCTCACTGGACACCTGCACCGGAGGCTGAACTCGTGGGATGGTGGACCTCCCTCAACATCCAGAAGAACAAAAGAAAAGAAACATGGACGGTGATCACCCTAGTGGCTTGGACCCTGTGGAAACACAGGAATGACATCGTGTTCAATGGAGCTTCACCTTCCGTGAATGAGGTTCTGCGACAGATCGAAGCGGAGGGACAAAACTGGAGGGCTGCGGCACTGTTGCGGGAGGCAGGATCGCTCCCAGTCAGAATAGATAGGGTGGGCGATAGCGAGTAGTCAGCATGCGGTCTCAGCCTAGTGCAGCCGGGGTTGTTTGGTTGTTGTAACGTTGTAATAACTCGCCATCTTGGCATCTTCTATCTTTGATCTCGATACGTCTGCTTGACGTATCCTTGAAAAAAAAATTAATACCTGGGCGCTGTTGTGTGTCGCTTATACTCCCTCCGTTCTAAAATAGATGACTCAACTTTGTACTAGCTTTAGTACAAAGTTAATACAAAGTTGGGTCATCTATTTTGGAACGGAGGGAGTAGACTATAGTGAGCACAACCGGCTGCGTCGCTCAAAGCAAGCACATGCTCACGCGCTACATGGACCAGGCCTTGTGAGTGTAGCTCAAGCCGGGTTTTTTCGTTCCAATTTTTGGTTGTTTTATTTCAATTAAGAAAAATACTCACGGACTCAACAGAAATGTTTGTGCATTGAAAAGAAATCATGAATTCAAAAATATTCTTGGATTCGTAATATGTTTCCGAATATAAAAAATATTCATGAATTCAAAAAAATGTTAGCAAATTCAAAAAATGCTCGCTAAATAAAAATACATCCATGGATTCAAAAAATGTTCACGAATTCGAAAACAATGTTCTTTTCAAAAATTGTTCACAGATTCAAAAAAAATCAATTAGGAATTATTCACAAATTGAAAAAGCTCTTAAATTCAAAAATGTTTGTGAATTTGAAAATAATTCACGATTTGTTTTACAAAAATCACAAATTTATAAAGTGTTCAGGATTTAAAAAAATCATGAATTTTTAATTTTTTATCAAATAACAATTTGTTCATGAATTCAAAACTATGTTTGCAAATTCAATAAAATTCACAAAATGGTGAAAGTTTTCAAATTCAAAAAATGTTCATGAATTTGATTTTTTTTCAAGAATTTGAGAAAGATGAATTTGAAAAGATGTTATGGAATTCAAAAAATGTTGCTAATTCAAGAGATGTCCATGATTTAAAAAAATCACAAACTTTAAAAATATTCATGAATACAAAAAGTAAAATGGTTAAAACAAAATAGAAAATTGGAAAATAAAAACATAAAGAAAACAAAAAAAATGATACAAAAGAGAAACAATGTGAAGGGAAACGTAGCATGCAATTTTAAAAATTTCCTGCGCTCACGCAAGATCTATCTAGGAGATGCATAGCAACGAGAGGGAGAGAGTGTGCCCACGTTCCCTCATAGATCGAAAGCGGAAGCGTTAACTTAACGCGGTTGATGTAGTCGAACGTCTTCTCGAATCAACCGATCAAGTACCGAACGTACGGCACCTCCAAGTTCTGCACACGTTCAGCTCGATGACGTCCCTCGAACTCTTGATCCAGTAGAGGTACGAAGGAGTCGATGAGTTCCGTCAACACAACAGCGTGGTGACGGTGATGGTGATGTGATTTGCGCAGGGCTTCGCCTAAGTACTACGACAATATGACCGTAGGAGTAAACGGTGGAGGGGGGCACCGCACACGGCTAAGAAACAACTGTTGTGCTTTGGGGTGCCCCCCTGCCCCCGTATATAAAGGAGGAGAGGGGAGGAAGCCGGCCCTAGGGGCGCGCCAAGTGGGGGGGGGGTCCTACTACGACTCCAGTCCTAGTTGGCTCCCCCCTTCCTTCCAACAGAGGGGAGAGGGAGAGGGAAAGGGGGGCCGCACCCCCTCCCCTAGTCTAATTCGGACTCCCTATGGGGGGGGGGGCGCCACCTCCTCGTGGCCTGCCTCTCCTCTCCCCTATGGCCCATATGGACCATTAACTTTCCCGGGGGGTTCCGGTAACCCCTCGGGCCTCGGTACTCCGAAAAATACCCGAATCACTCTGGAACCATTCCTGTGTCCGAATATAACCTTCCAATATATCAATCTTTACCTCTCGAATATTTCGAGACTCCTCGTCATGTCCGTGATCTCATTCGGGACTCCGAACAACCTTCGGTCACCAAAACACATAACTCATATAATACATATCGCCATCGAACGTTGGGCGTGTGGACCCTACGGGTTTGAGAACTATGTAGACATGACCGAGACACCTCTTCGGTCAATAACCAATAGCGGAACCTGGATGCTCACATTGCTTCCCACATATTCTACGAAGATCATTATCGGTCGAACCGCAATGTCAACATACGTTATTCCCTTTGTCATCGATATGTTACTTGCCCGAGATTCGATCGTCGGTATCTTCATACCTAGTTCAATCTCGTTACCGACAAGTCTCTTTACTCGTTCCATAGTGCATCATCCCATAACTAACTCATTAGTCACATTGCTTGCAAGGCTTCATATGATGTGCATTACCGAGAGGGCCCAGAGATACCTCTCCAATACTTGGAGTGACAAATCCTAATCTCGATCTATGCCAACCCAACAAACACCTTCAGAGATACCTGTAGAGCATCTTTATAATCACCCAGTTACGTTGTAACGTTTGATAGCACACAAGGCATTCCTTCGGTGTCCGGGAGTTGCATAATCTCATAGTCGGAGGAATATATATTTGACACGAAGAAAGGAGTAGCAATAAAACCAAACGATCATAATGCTAAGCTAACGGATGGGTCTTGTCCATCACATCATTCCACTAATGATGTGATCCCGTTTATCAAATGACAACTCATGTCCATGGCTAGGAAACTTAACCATCTTTTATCAACGAGCTAGTCTAGTAGAGGCATACTAGGTACACGGTGTTTTGTCTATGTATTCACACATGTATCAAGTTTCCGGTGAATACAATTCTAGCATCAATAATAAACATTTATCATGAATAAGGAAATATAAAATAACAACTTTATTACTGCCTCTAGGGCATATTTCCTTCAGTCTCCCACTTGCACTAGAGTCAATAGAAGGAAATATGCCCTAGAGGCAATAATAAAGTTATTATTTATTTCCTCCTATCATGATAAATGTTTATTATTCATGCTAGAATTGTATTACCTGGAAACATAATACATGTGTGAATACATAGACAAACAGAGTGTCACTAGTATGCCTCTACTTGACTAGCTCGTGAATCAAAGATGGTTAAGTTTCCTAACCATAGACATGAGTTGTCATTTAATTAACGGGATCACATCATTAGGAGAATAATGTGATTGACTTGACCCATTTCATTAGCTTAGCACTTGATCGTTTAGTATGTTGCTATTGCTTTCTTCATGACTTATACATGTTCCTATGACTATGAGATTATGTAACTCCCGTTTATCGGAGGAACACTTTGTGTGCTACCAAATGTCACAACGTAACTGGGTGATTATAAAGGTGCTCTAAAGGTGTCTCGAAAGGTACTTGTTGAGTTGACGTATTTCGAGATTAGGATTTGTCACTCCGATTGTCGGAGAGGTATCTCTGGGCCCTCTCGGTAATGCACATCACTATAAGCCTTGCAAGCAATGTAGCTAATGAGTTAGTTACGGGATGATGCATTACGTAACGAGTAAGGTGACTTGCTAGTAACGAGATTGAACTAGGTATTGAGATACCGACGATCGAATCTCGGGCAGGTAACATACCGATGACAAAGGTGTTGGAAATATGCCCTAGAGGCAATAATAAATTAGTTATTATTATTATATTTCCTTGTTCATGATAATCATTTATTATCCATGCTATAATTGTATTAATAGGAAACTCAGATACATGTGTGGGTACATAGACAACACCATGTCCCTAGTAAGCCTCTAGTTGACTAGCTCGTTGATCAATAGATGGTTACGGTTTCCTGACCATGGACATTGGATGTCGTTGATAACGGGATCACATCATTAGGAGAATGATGTGATGGACAAGACCCAATCCTAAGCCTAGCATAAAGATCGTGTAGTTCACATGTTAAAGCTTTTCTAATGTCAAGTATCATTTCCTTAGACCATGAGATTGTGCAACTCCCGGATACCGTAGGAATGCTTTGGGTGTACCAAACATCACAACGTAACTGTGTGGCTATAAAGGTGCACTACGGGTATCTCCGAAAGTATCTGTTGGGTTGGCACGAATCGAGACTGGGATTTGTCACTCCGTGTGACGGAGAGGTATCTCTGGGCCCACTCGGTAGGACATTATCATAATGTGCACAATGTGACCAAGGGGTTGATCACGGGATGATGTGTTACGGAACGAGTAAAGAGACTTGCCGGTAACGAGATTGAACAAGGTATCGGGATACCGACGATCGAATCTCGGGCAAGTACAATACCGCTAGACAAAGGGAATTGTATACGGGATTGATTGAGTCCTTGACATCGTGCTTCATCCGATGAGATCATCATGGAACATGTGGGAGCCAACATGGGTATCCAGATCCCGCTGTTGGTTATTGACTGGAGAACGTCTCGGTCATGTCTGCATGGTTCCCGAACCCGTAGGGTCTACACACTTAAGGTTCGATGACGCTAGGGTTATAGGGAATAGATATACGTGGTTACCGAATGTTGTTCGGAGTCCCGGATGTGATCCGGACGTCATGAGGAGTTCCGGAATGGTCCGGAGGTAAAGATTTATATATGGGAAGTCCTGTTTTGGTCACCGGAAAAGTTCCGTGTGCTATCGGTAATGTATGGGGACCACCGGGAGGGTTCCGGGGGTCCACCAAGTGGGGCCACCGGCCCCAGAGGGCTGCATGGGCCAAGTGTGGGAGGGGACCAGCCCCAGGTGGGCTGGTGTGCCCCCCCACCAAGGCCCAAGGCGCCTAGGGCTTGGGGGAAACCCTAAAAGGGGGCGCCCCCTTGCCTTGGGGGGCAAGGCAACCCCCCTGGCCGCCGCCCCATCCTCAGATTGGATCTAAGGGTGCCGGCCCCCCTCTCCTTTGCCCCTATATATATGGTGGGGTGGGAGGGCAGCCGCACCCAAGTTCTGGCACAGCCCTCCCCCTCTCCCAAGTCCCCCTCCTCTCCCGCGGTGCTTGGCGAAGCCCTGCTGGATTACCACGCTCCTCCGTCACCACCACGCCGTTGTGCTGCTGCTGGATGGAGTCTTCCTCAACCTCTCCCTCTCTCCTTTCTGGATAAAGGCATGGGAGACGTCACCGGGCTGTACGTGTGTTGAACGCGGAGGTGCCGTCCATTCGACACTAGGATCTCCGGTGATTTGGATCACGACGAGTACGACTCCTTCAACCCCGTTCTCTTGAACACTTCCGCTTAGCGATCTACAAGGGTATGTATATGCACTCTCCTTCCCCTCGTTTCTAGTTTCTCCATAGATAGATCTTGGTGACTCGTAGGAAAATTTTGAATTTCTGCTACGTTCCCCAACAGTGGCATCATGAGCCAGGTTTATTGCGTAGATTCTTTGCACGAGTAGAACAGAAAGTAGTTGTGGGCGTTGATTTTGTTCAATATACTTACCGTTACTAGCCCAATCTTGATTCGGCGGCATTGTGGGATGAAGCGGCCCGGACCGACCTTGCACGTACACTTACGTGAGACAGGTACCACCGACTGACATGCACTTGTTGCATAAGGTGGCTAGCGAGTGCCAGTCTTTCCCACTTTAGTCGGATCGGATTCGATGAAAAGGGTCCTTATGAAGGGTAAATAGCAATTGACATATCACGTTGTGGTTTTTGCGTAGGTAAGAAACGTTCTTGCTAGAAACCCATAGCAGCCACGTAAAACATGCAAACAACAATTAGAGGACGTCTAACTTGTTTTTGCAGGGTATGCTATGTGATGTGATATGGCCAAAAAGAATGTGATGAATGATATGTGATGTATGAGATTGATCATGTTCTTGTAATAGGAATCACGACTTGCATGTCGATGAGTATGACAACCGGCAGGAGCCATAGGAGTTGTCTTAATTTATTGTATGACCTGCGTGTCATTGAACAACGCCATGTAATTACTTTACTTTATTGCTAAACCGTTAGCCATAGTAGTAGAAGTAATAGTTGGCGAGACAACTTCATGGAGACACGATGATGGAGATCATGATGATGGAGATCATGGTGTCATGCCGGTGACGATGATGATCATGGAGCCCCGAAGATGGAGATCAAAAGGAGCAAAATGATATTGGCCATATCATGTCACTTTTTGATTGCATGTGATGTTTATCATGTTTATGCATCTTATTTGCTTAGAACGACGGTAGTAAATAAGATGATCCCTCATTAAAATTTCAAGAAAGTGTTCCCCCTAACTATGCATCGTTGCGAAAGTTTGTTGTTTCGAAGCACCACGTGATGATCGGGTGTGATAGATTCTAACGTTCACATACAACGGGTGTAAGCCAGATTTACACACGCGAAACACTTAGGTTGACTTGACGAGCCTAACATGTACAGACATGGCCTTGGAACACAAGAGACCGAAAGGTCGAGCATGAGTCGTATAGTAGATACGATCAACATAAAGATGTTCACCGATGATGACTAGTCCGTCTCACTGATGATCGGACACAGCCTAGTTGACTCGGATCATGTAATCACTTAGATGACTAGAGGGATGTCTATCTGAGTGGGAGTTAATAAGATGAACTTAATTATCCTGAACATAGTCAAAAGATTCTTGCAAATTATGTCGTAGCTCGCGCTTTAGTTCTACTGTTTTAGATATGTTCCTAGAGAAAATTTAGTTGAAAGTTGATAGTAGCAATTACGCGGACTGGGTCCGTAAACTAAGGATTGTCCTCGTTGCTTCGTAGAAGGCTTATGTCCTTAATGCACCGCTCAGTGTGCTGAACCTCGAACGTCGTCTATGGATGTTGCAAACATTTGACATACACGTTTTGATAACTACGTGATAGTTCAGTTAAACGGTTTAGAGTTGAGGCACCAAAGACGATTTCGAAACGTCGCGGAACATATGAGATGTTTCGAGGGCTGAAATTGGGATTTCAGGCTCGTGCCCACGTCAAGAGGTATAAGACCTCCAATGATTTTCTTAGCCTGCAAACTAAGGGAGAAAAACTCAATCGTTGAGCATGTGCTCAGATTGTCTGAGTACAACAATCACTTGAATCGAGTGGGAGTTGATCTTCCAAATGAGATAGTGATGTTTCTCCAAAGTCATTGCCACCAAGCTGAGCTTCGTGATGAACTATAACATATTAGGGATAGATATGATGATCCTTGAAGTATTCGCGATGTTTGACACCGCGAAAGTAGAATTCAAGTAGGAGCATCAATTGTTGATGGTTAGTAAAACCACTAGTTTCAAGAAGGGCAAGGGCAAGAAGGGATACTTCATGAAACGGCAAAACAGTTGCTGCTCTAGTGAAAACCCAAGGTTGAACCCAAACCCGAGACTAAGTGCTTCTGTAATGAGAGGAACGGACACTAAAGCAGAACCACCCTAGATACTTGGTAGATAAGAAGGCAGGCAAGGTCGACGGAAGTATATTGGATATACATTATGTTAATGTGTACTTTACTAGTACTCCTAGTAGCACCAGGGTATTAGATACCGGTTCGGTTGCTAAGTGTTAGTAACTCGAAATAAAAGCTACGGAATAAACGGAGACTAGCTAAAGGTGAGCTGACGATATGTGTTGGAAGTGTTTCCAAGGTTGATGTGATCAAGCATCGCACGCTCCCTCTACCATCGAGATTGGTGTTAAACCTAAATAATTGTTATTTGGTGTTTGCGTTGAGCATAGACATGATTGGATTATGTCTATCGCAATACGGTTATTCATTTAAGGAGAATAATGGTTACTCTGTTTATTTGAATAATACCTTCAATGGTCTTGCACCTAAAATGAATGGTTTATTGAATCTCGATCGTAGTGATACACATATTCATGCCAAAAGATATAAGATAGTAATGATAGTACCACATACTTGTGGCACTGAGTCATATTGGTATAAAACGCATGAAGAAGCTCCATGTTGATGGATCTTTGGACTCACTCGTTTTGAAAAGTTTGAGACATGCGAACCATGTCTATTGGTGTATATGCATGAAGAAACTCCATGCAAATGGACCGTTTGGACTCACTTGATTTTGAATCACTTGAGACATGCAAATCATACCACATGGGCAAGATGACTGAAAGCCTCGTTTTCAGTAAAATGGAACAAGAAAGCAACTTGTTGGAAGTAATACATTTTGATGTGTGCAGTCCAATGAGTGCTGAGGCACGCAGTGGATATCGTTATGTTCTTACTTCACGGATGATTTGAGTAGATACTGAGTATATTTACTTGATGAAACACAAGTCTGAATTATTGAATGGTTCAAGTAATTTCAGAGTGAAGTTGAAGATCATCGTGACAAGAGGATAAAATGTCTATGATATGATCATAGAGATGAGTATCTGAGTTACGAGCTTTGGCACGCAATTAAGACATTGTGGAAATTGTTTCACAATTAATACCGCCTGGAACACCATAGTGTGATGGTGTGTCCGAACATCATAGTTGCACCCTATTGGATATGGTGCGTACCATGATGTCTCTTATCGAATTACCACTATCGTTCATGGGTTAGGCATTAGAGACAACCGCACTCACTTTAATAGGGCACCACGTAATTCCGTTGAGACGACACCGTTTGAACTATGGTTTGGAGAAACCTAAGTTGTCGTTTCTTAAAAGTTTGGGGCTGCGACGCTTATGTGAAAAAGTTTCAGGTTGATAAGCTCGAACCCAAAGCGGATAAAATGCATCTTCATAGGACACCCAAAACAGTTGGGTATACCTCCTAATTCAGATCCAAAAGCAATAGGGATTGTTTCTTGAATCGGGTCCTTTCTCGAGGAAAAGTTTGTCTCGAAAGAATTGAGTGGGAGGATGGTGGAGACTTGATGAGGTTATTGAACCGTCACTTCAACTAGTGTGTAGCAGGGCACAGGAAGTTGTTCCTGTGGCGCCTACACCAATTGAAGTAGAAGCTTATGATAGTGATCATGAAGTTTCGGATCAAGTCACTACCGTACCTCGTAGGGTGACAAGGATGCGTACTACTTCAGAGTGGTACAGTAATCCTGTCTTGAAGGTCATGTTGCTAGACAACAATGAACCTACGAGCTATGGAGAAGCGATGGTGGGCCCATATTCCGACAAATGGTTAGAAGCCATGAAATCCGAGATAGGATCCATGTATCAGAACAAAGCATGGACTTTGGTGGACTTGCCCGATGATCGGCAAGCCATTGAGATAAATGGATCTTTAAGAAGAAGACGGACGTGGACGGTAATGTCACCGTCTGTGAAGCTCGACTTGTGGCGAAGAGTTTTTCACTAGTTCAAGGAAGTTGACTACGATGAGATTTTCTCATCCGTAGTGATGCTTAAGTCCGTCAGAATCATGTTAGCATTAGCTGCATTTATGAAATCTGCCAAATGGATGTCAAAACGAGTTTCCTTACCAGTTTTTGTAAGGAAAGGTTGTATGCGATACAATCAGAAAGGTTTGTCGATCCTAAGGATGCTAAAAGGTATGCTAGCTCTGGCGATCCTTCTAAGGTCTGGAGTAAGCATCTTGGAGTTGGAATGTACACTTTGATGAGATGATCAAAGATTTTGGGTTTATACAAAGTTTATGAGAAATTTGTATTTCCAAAGAAGTGAGTGGGAGCACTATAAAATTTATGATAAGTATATGTTGTTGACATATTGTTGATCAGAAATGATGTAGAATTTCTGGAAAGCATATAGGGTTATTTGAAAGGTGTTTTTCAATAGAAAACCTGGAATAAGCTGCTTGAACATTGAGCATCAAGATCTATGAGGATAGATCAAAAACGCTAAATGGTACTTTCAAATGAGCACATACCTTGACATGATCTTGAAGGTGTTCAAGATGGATCAGTCAAAGAAGGAGTTCTTGCCTGAGTTGTAAGGTATGAAGTTAAGAGTTAAAGCTCGACCACGGCAGAAGAGAGAGAAAGGACGAAGGTCGTCCCCTATGCTTCAGACGTAGGCTCTATAGTATGCTATGCTGTGTACCGCACCGGAAGTGTGCCTTGCCATGAGTCAGTCAAGGGGTACAAGAATGATCCAGGAATGGATCATTGGACAGCGGTCAAAATTGTCCTTGGAGTAAATAAAGGACATGTTTCTCGATTATGGAGGTGATAAAGAGTTCGGCGTAAAGGGTTACGTCGATGCAAGCTTTAACACCTATCCGAATGACTCTGAGTAGCAAACCGGATACGTATAGTGGAGCAACCATTTGGAATAGCTCCAAGTGGAGCGTGGAAGCAGCATTTACAATATGACATAGAGAATTGCGAAATACATACGGATCTGAATGTTGCAGACCCGTTGACTAAAACCTCTCTCACAAGCAAAACATGATCAAACCCCAGAACTCATTGAGTCTTAATCACATGGTGATGTGAACTAGTTTAGTGACACTAGTAAACTCTTTGGATGTTGGTCACATGGCGATGTGACCTGTCAATGTTAATCACATGGCGATGTGAACTAGATTATTGACTCTAGTGCAAGTGGGAGACTGTTGGAAATATGCCCTAGAGGCAATAATAAATTAGTTATTATTATTATATTTCCTTGTTCATGATAATCGTTTATTATCCATGCTATAATTGTATTGATAGGAAACTCAGATACATGTGTGGGTACATAGACAACACCATGTCCCTAGTAAGCCTCTAGTTGACTAGCTCGTTGATCAATAGATGGTTACGGTTTCCTGACCATGGACATTGGATGTCGTTGATAACGGGATCACATCATTAGGAGAATGATGTGATGGACAAGACCCAATCCTAAGCCTAGCACAAAGATCGTGTAGTTCGTATCCTAAAGCTTTTCTAATGTCAAGTATCATTTCCTTAGACCATGAGATTGTGCAACTCCCGGATACCGTAGGAATGCTTTGGGTGTACCAAACGTCACAACGTAACTGGGTGTCTATAAAGGTGCACTACGGGTATCTCCGAAAGTATCTGTTGGGTTGGCACAAATCGAGACTGGGATTTGTCACTCCGTGTGACGGAGAGGTATCTCTGGGCCCACTCGGTAGGACATCATCATAATGTGAACAATATGACCAAGGGGTTGATCACGGGATGATGTGTTACGGAACGAGTAAAGAGACTTGCCGGTAATGATATTGAACAAGGTATCGGGATACCGACGATCGAATCTCGGGCAAGTACAATACTGCTAGACAAAGGGAATTGTATACGGGATTGATTGAGTCCTTGACATCGTGCTTCATCCGATGAGATCATCGTGGAACATGTGGGAGCCAACATGGGTATCCAGATCCCGCTGTTGGTTATTGACCGGAGAACGTCTCAGTCAAGTCTGCATGGTTCCCGAACTCGTAGGGTCTACACACTTAAGGTTCAATGATGCTAGGGTTATAGGGAATAGATATACGTGGTTACTGAATGTTGTTAGGAGTCCCGGATGTGATCCCGGACGTCATGAGGAGTTCCGGAATGGTCCGGAGGTAAAGATTTATATATGGGAAGTCCTGTTTTGGTCACCGGAAAAGTTCCGGGTGCTATCGGTAATGTACCGGGACCACCGAGAGGGTCCCGGGGGTCCACCAAGTGGGGCCACCGGCCCCAGAGGGCTGCATGGGCCAAGTGTGGGAGGGGACCAGCCCCAGGTGGGCTGATGCGCCCCCCACCAAGGCCCAAGGCGCCTAGGGCTTGGGGGAAACCCTAAAAGGGGGCGCCCCCTTGCCTTGGGGGGCAAGGCAACCCCCCTGGCGGCCGCCCCATCCTCAGATTGGATCTGAGGGTACCGGCCCCCCTCTCCTTTGTCCCTATATATATGGTGGGGGTGGGAGGGCAGCCGCACCCAAGTTCTGGCACAGCCCTCCCCCTCTCCCAAGTCCTCCTCCTCTCCCGCGGTGCTTGGCGAAGCCCTGCTGGATTACCACGCTCCTCCATTACCACCACGCCGTTGTGCTGCTGCTGGATGGAGTCTTCCTCAACCTCTCCCTTTCTCCTTGCTGGATTAAGGCATGGGAGACGTCACCGGGCTCTACGTGTGTTGAACGCGGAGGTGCCGTCCGTTCGGCACTAGGATCTCCGGTGATTTGGATCACGATGAGTACGACTCCTTCAACCCCGTTCTCTTGAACGCTTCCGCTTAGCGATCTACAAGGGCGTGTAGATGCACTATCCTTCCCCTCGTTGCTAGTTTCTCCATAGATAGATTTTGGTGACTTGTAGGAAAATTTTGAATTTCTGCTACGTTCCCCAACAAAAGGGAACAACATATGTTCTTATGCGGTTTGACCGATAAAGATCTTCATAGAATATGTAGGAGCCACTATGAGCATCCAGGTTCCGCTATTGGTTATTGACCGGAGACATGTCTCGGTCACGTCTACATAGTTCTCAAACCCGTAGGGTCCACACGCTTAAAGTTAGATGATGGTTATATTATGAGTTTATGTGTTTTGATGTACCTAAGGTAGTTCGGAGTCCCGGATGTGATCACAGACATGACGAGGAGTCTCAAAATGGTCGAGACATGAAGATTGATATAGTGGATGACTATATTCGGACACCGGAATGGTTCCGGGGGTTATCGGATATATACCGGAGTACCGGGGGGTTACCGGACCCCCCGGAGGTTAATGAGCCTCATGGGCCCAAGTGGTGGAAGAGGAGAGGCGGCCAAGGGGCAGCCGCGCGCCCCTCCCCCTGCCCCCCAAGTCTGAATTGGACAAGGAGGGGGGGCGCCCCCTCCTTCCTTTCCCCCTCTCTCTCCTTCCCTCTCCTCTCCTACTCCAACAAGGAAGGGGGGAGTCCTACTCCCGGTGGGAGTAGGACTCCTCATGGGGCGCGCCAAGGGTGGCCGGCCCCCTCCCCCTCCTCCACTCCTTTATATACGGGGAGGGAGGCACCCCCTAGAGACACAACAATTGATCCTTGAGATCTCTTAGCCATGTGCGGATGCCCCCTACACCATAATCCACCTCAATAATATCGTAGCAGTGTTTAGGCGAAGCCCTGCATCGGTAGAACATCATCATCTTCACCATGTCGTCGTGTTGATGGAACTCTCCCTCAAAGCTCGGCTGGATCGGAGTTCGAGGGACGTCATCAAGCTAAACGTGTGCTGAACTCGGAGGTGACGTGCATTCGGTACTTGATCGGTCGGATCGTGAAGACGTATGACTACATCAACCGCGTTGTGCTAACGCTTCCGCTTTTGGTCTACGAGGGTACGTGGACACACTCTCCCCTCTCGTTGCTATGCATCACCATGATCTTGCGTGTGCGTAGGATTTTTTTTGAAATTACTACGTTCCCCAACAGTGGCATCCGAGCCTGGTTTTATGCGTTGATGTTATATGCACGAGTAGAACACAAGAGAGTTGTGGGCGATACAAGTCATACTGCTTACCAGCATGTCATACTTTGGTTCAGCGGTATTGTTGGATGAAGCGGCCCGGACCGACATTACGCGTACGCTTACGCGAGACTGGTTCAACCAACGTGCTTTGCACACAGGTGGGTGGCGTGTGTCAGTTTCTCCAACTTTAGTTGAACCGAGTGTGGCTACGCCCGGTCCTTGAGAAGGTTAAAACAACATTAACTTGATGAACTATCGTTGTGGTTTTGATGCGTAGGTAAGAACGGTTCTTGCTAAGCCCGTAGCAGCCACGTAAAACTTGTAACAACAAAGTAGAGGACGTCTAACTTGTTTTTGCAGGGCATGTTGTGATGTGATATGGTTAAGACGTGATGCTATATTTTATTGTATGAGATGATCATGTTTTGTAACCGAGTTATCGGCAACTGGCAGGAGCCATATGGTTGTCGCTTTATTGTATGCAATGCGATTGCCCTGTAATTGCTTTACTTTATCACTAAACGATAGCGATAGTCGTAGAAGCAATAGTTGGCGAGACGACAACGATGCTATGATGGAGATCAAGGTGTCGCGCCGATGACGATGGTGATCATGACGGTGCTTCGGAGATGGAGATCACAAGCACAAGATGATGATGGCCATATCATATCACTTATATTTATTGCATGTGATGTTTATCTTTTATGCATCTTATCTTGCTTTGATTGATGTAGCATTATAAGATGATCTCTCACTAAATTTCAAGATAAAAGTGTTCTCCTTGAGTATGCACCGTTGCCAAAGTTCGTCGTGCCCATACACCACGTGATGATCGGGTGTGATAAGCTCTATGTCCATCTACAACGGGTGCAAGCTAGTTTTGCACACGCAGAATACTCAGGTTAAACTTGACGAGCCTAGCATATGCAGATATGGCCTCGGAACACTGAGACCGAAAGGTCGAGCGTGAATCATATAGTAGATATGATCAACATAGTGATGTTCACCATTGATAACTACCATTTCACGTGATGATCGGTTATGGTTTAGTTGATTTGGATCACATGATCACTTAGATGATTAGAGGGATGTCTATGTAAGTGGGAGTTCTTAAGTAATATGATTAATTGAAGTTAAATTTATCATGAACTTAGTACCTGATAGTATTTTGCTTGTCTATGTTTGTTGTAGATAGATGGCCCGTGCTGTTGTTCCGTTGAATTTTAATGCGTTCCTTGAGAAAGCAAAGTTGAAAGATGATGGTAGCAATTACACGGACTGGGTCCGTAACTTGAGGATTATCCTCATTACTGCAGAGAAGAATTACGTTCTGGAAGCATCGCTGGGTGCCAGGCCTGCTGCAGATGCAACTGACGACGTTAAGAACGTCTAGCAGAGCAATGTTGATGACTACTCAATAGTTCAGTGTGACATGCTGTACAGCTTAGCACCGGGACTTCAATGATGTTTTCAACGTCATGGAGCATATGAGATGTTCCAGGAGTTGAAGTTAATATTTCAAGCAAATGCCCGGATTGAGAGATATGAAGTCTCCAATAAGTTCTACAGCTGCAACATGGAGGAGAATAGTTCTGTCAGTGAACATATACTCAAAATGTCTGGGTATTGCAATCAATTGATTCAACTGGGAGTTAATCTTCCGGATGATAGTGTCATTGACAGAATTCTTCAATCACTGCCACCAAGCTACAAGAGCTTAGTGATGAACTATAACATGCATGGGATGAACAAGACAATTTCTGAGCTCTTCGCAATGCTAAAGGCTGTGGAGGTAGAAATCAAGAAGGAGCATCAAGTGTTGATGGTCAATAAGACCACCAGTTTCAAGAAAAAGGGTAAAGGGAAGAAGAAGGGGAACTTC
Source organism: Triticum aestivum (assembly GCF_018294505.1). Taxonomy (NCBI): domain Eukaryota; kingdom Viridiplantae; phylum Streptophyta; class Magnoliopsida; order Poales; family Poaceae; genus Triticum; species Triticum aestivum. Next base: position 399,495,441 of record NC_057807.1, read on the forward strand.
AAGAAGAACGACAAACAAGTTGCTGCTCAATAGAAGAAACCAAAGTCTGGACCTAAGCCTGAAACTGAGTACTTCTACTGCAAGCAGACTGGTCACTAGAAGTGGAACTGCCCCAAGTATTTGGCAGATAAGGATGGCAAGGTGAACAAAGGTATATGTGATATACATGTTATTGAAGTGTACCTTACCAGAGCTCGCAGTAGCACCTGGGTATTTGATACTGGTTCTGTTGCTAATATTTGCAACTGGAAACAGGGACTATGGATTAAGCGAACACTGGCTAAGGACGAGGTGACGATGCGCGTGGGAAATGGTTCCAAAGTCGATGTGACCGCCGTCGACACGCTACCTCTACATCTACCTTCGGGATTAGTTTTAGACCTAAATAATTGTTATTTGGCGCCAGCGTTGAGCATGAACATTATATCTGGATCTTGTTTGATGCGAGACGGTTATTCATTTAAATCTGAGAATAATGGTTGTTCTATTTATATGAGTAATATCTTTTATGGTCATGCACCCTTAAAGAGTGGTTTATTTCTGATGAATCTCGATAGTAGTGATACACATCTTCTATATCTAAATAGGGACACCCCACTAGCTGATTTCTCTAGCTCCTCACGAGGCCACGTCATCAGAATTTTTATAGCCGTTGATGCAATTCAGTTCAGCAGTCTGCAGCCGTATGATCAAGAGTTGATCAAATTTACTAGGACTTGCGAAGTGAAAATAACGATTTGTTGCTTACGTAACTGGGCTATAGGGTTGGACTCTTTGGACACGGTCTAAAGCCCATGGAAAACGAATCAATAGCCCATGTATCCTCCGCACATCACTATTGTCGCCCATTGCGTCTGCATCCATCTTCCCCGTGCACGCCCTATTTTCCCCATCCAGCCGCCGATCCTCGCCCAGTACCACGGCCAGCCGCCGGCACCGCTACTGCTCTCTCCGGCCTGTCCCTCGGCCAGACGCTGTCATGCTGAATGCTAGCTGTCCATTCTCCCGGTCAATCGCCACCATGCCCGACGCTCTCTCGGCGAGCCGCCGCCACCGCGACCGACGTTCCGCCACCTACTACTGCCGCCACGACCGACGATCTCCCCTGCATTAATTCTCTTCCTGCTACCGCTCTATGGCCGCCACTACCCTTCCAGCTCCACAACATATGATATTCCGGCCACAAATGCACATGAAACGGCCTCACTCACCAACTAATTCACCTAACCTCATTACATCACCCTTCATTAACCTGCAAATGCGGAAGAAAGTGGATTTAAGTACCCCTGCTATGTAGTGTCATTGTCATCCATCACACATGACTTCTTGCGTCCCATCGCAAGAGGCCTTCGGCCAGGTAGCTGCATAGTTCCTATTTCCAAATGCCTATGATTTTTCCAATCCTGAAGCTTATGCCTTTTTATCTTTTCAGGTGGCGCTTGAGATCAAAGGTGCTCTGCTCCATGTTATTCTTCAAACATCTCTTACTGTTGGGAATTGTTTCATTACTTCACATGTTTCTTTGCATTTGTTCCAGATTGTGATTTACTCTCACTTTGTCATGTGCAGCAAATTCTCCTCGAGACGCCCTCTGATTCCGCCCCCTTGCACTACAGGTCTGGTTCTTACACCTAGAACTGCATCATCTAATTTTTTTTGCTTGGTTGTGCTATTCTCATCTTGGAAATTGCATATCTTGGCCGATGCAAAGGTTGATGCGATCTGGCTGCTGTACAGAAATATAACGAAATTTTGCTCTTAAATTTTCCATGTTCCAATATACCACAATATTGTGTCCGTTAGTTGATTTTACCTGTATATTTCTATGACATATTATCAATAAATATCTATGGATTTTAAGTTTTGCTATATAATCTTTTTCTCCCATGCAATCTGATTGTTGTATAATGTATATACATCACTAATCTGTTAGTTGAGCCAAGTCACATACCAGAGAAGAATTAAAAGATGCAGTTCGTTCAATCTGCAGACAAGCAACACGAACATTAGAAACTACATCTATAATTGGAAACAAAGAGGAATTATATGTTCTTATCAATATATCATCAAGTATAACTACATGCAACAAATAGACATGTGACTCTGCTAGCTTGAAAGACTGTATGTATATCTTGGGAATAATACACTTGACAGGTCTACATGTGTTCTTGCTTCAAGCTTTGTCTCTAACATTATGAATTATCTATACGGTGTATAGTTTACCGTAAATGTTAGATAAGTGAACTGATAAAAAAATATAAGAGATGTGTAAAAGAGGAAAAATATATACAACCACAGATTTAGCAAGAGAAAACTTGGGCTTAACTCGCTTTGCTTATTGAACTTATTACATTTTGCAAGACGTATACAGTCACCTTTAGATGGGTACCAGTATAATAAAATTAGTCTAAAGCTTATACATGTGTTAGGCTGCCTGGTGCACAGTTGGATAGGATGGGAAAAGAAAATAATTATTCAACATAATCAGTCCCCTTAATTTGGTTTCCATCAAGAAATGTAGACTCGGATGTATTCAAACTTCCTTTACTTCCTATTTTGTCCGTTGTTTGCTTTACTGAAAACATAGATTTGGAGCAACACAACGAGATTATAATTTTGGTACTGCCATATATTTGAAAATCTTTCTTAATTATTCTGGCATTATCACCATTTTCTGTTTAGTCGATGTATTAAATGTTCCTCCCTCATATAGAAAATTATGGATGTATACCATCTATTTAATTTGTACTGCTAGCAGCAAACTAAGTGTGCAGTTTAATTAGCATAGTTTGGTAACCAGCAAGAGTGAATTTTATTTAGCCTCATTTGGTAATCAGCAAAACAACTTACTACTACAACACACACATCTATATAACATAATCCTGTCGTATTTTCAGCTTACCTTATCTTTTCAATCACGGGTCAACAATAGGTACAAATGGACAACCAAAGTAGCAGGCACTCCTACTGAAATTGGTATACCCTATATTTTATTTCATTTCTTACCTTGATTGAGAACATACATCTATTTTCTCCAGGATGTCACCTAATTCCGCAAACAATAATCTGCCATGTTCTACCATCATTTCAATAAGAGAAGCTCAAAAGAAATACACAGATGCAATTGCAAAGAGGAAGAGCACAAAAGACCTGGAGTTTATAACTGTCTGGTGACCATCTATTTTCATATGTTGGACACATTGTTGAGTATGAAGAATGAGATACCATATGTCCAGGTCGTAGTAATTGCTCAAGGCACACCTACAAACAACATCAAAGATATCCTGCAACAGTATATTTGATGCTACAAAGTGCTATAGCTTTATCATATACAATATATATTGTTCATGCTATAAACTGCTAGGTTTAATCATGCGGTGCATATAAATCTATCACAATTGAAATTATATTCTTCTTTGAGATGCTGATATTACTCTGAAAATCCACATGAAAAATTCCGCAGCAACGCGCGGGGAATCACCTAGTATTCATAATGTTGAAGCCAAAAGATGCAGAGTTGATAATGATAGTGCAACTTATTTCTGGCACTGCCGTTTGGGTCATATTGATATAAAGCGCATGAAGAAACTCCATACTGATGGACTTTTGGAACCACTTGATTATGAATCACTTGGTACTTGCGAACCATGCCTCATGGGCAAGATGACTAAAACGCCGTTCTCCGGAACTATGGAGCGAGCAACTGATTTGTTGGAGATCATACATACTAATGTATCTGGTCCAATGAATGTTGAGGGTCGCGGCGGGTATCGTTATTTTCTCACCTTCACAGATGATTTGAGCAGATATGAGTATATCTACTTAATAAAACATAAGTCTGAAACATTTGAAAAGTTCAAAGAATTTCAGAGTGAAGTTGAAAATCATCATAACAAGAAAATAAAGTTTCTACAATCTGATCGTGGAGGAGAATATTTGAGTTACGAGTTTGGTCTACATTTGAAACAATGCGGAATAGTTTCGCAACTCATGCCACTCGGAACACCACACCGTAATGGTGTGTCCGAACGTCATAATCATACTTTAATAGATATGGTGCGATCTATGATGTCTCTTACTAATTTATCGCTATCATTCTGGGGTTATGCTTTAGAGACGGTTGCATTCACGTTAAATAGGGCACCATCAAAATTCGTTGAGACGACGCCTTATGAACTGTGGTTTGGCAAGAAACCAAAGTTGTCGTTTCTTAAAGTTTGGGGCTGCGATGCTTATGTGAAAAAGCTTCAACCTGATAAGCTCGAACCCAAATCGGAGAAATGTGTCTTCATAGGATACCCAAAGGAAACTGTTGGGTACACCTTCTATCACAGATCCGAAGACAAGACGTTCGTTGCCAAGAATGGATCCTTTCTAGAGAAGGAGTTTCTCTCGAAAGTAGTGAGTGGGAGGAAAGTAAAACTTGATGAGGTAACTGTACCTGCTCCTTTATTGGAAAATAGTTCATCGTAGAAACCGGTTCCTGTGATGACTACACCAATTAGTGAGGAAGCTAATGATTTGATCATGAAACTTCAGATCAATTTACTACCGAACCTCGTAGGTCAACCAGAGTAAGATCCGCACCAGAGTGGTACGGTAATCTTATTCTGAAGGTCATGTTACTTGACCATGGCGAACCTACGAACTATGAGGAAGCGATGATGAGCCCAGATTCCGCAAAATGGCTTGAGGCCATGAAATCTGAGATGGAATCCATGTATGAGAACAAAGTGTGAACTTTGGTTGACTTGCCCGATGATCGGCAAGCCATCGAGAATAAATGGATCTTCAAGAAGAAGACTGACGCTGATGGTAATGTTACTGTCTACAAAGCTCGACTTGTTGCGAAAGGTTTTCGACAAGTTCAAGGGGTTGACTACGATGAGACTTTCTCACCCGTAGCGACGCTTAAGTCTGTCCGAATCATGTTAGCATTTGCCGCATTTTATGATTATGAAATTTGGCAAATGGATGTCAAAACTGCATTCCTGAATGGATTTCTGGAAGAAGAGTTGTATATCATGCAACCAGAAGGTTTTGTCGATCCAAAGGGTGCTAACAAAGTGTACAAGCTCCAGCGATCCATTTATGGACGGGTGCAAGCCTCTCGGAGTTGGAATAAACGCTTTGACAGTGTGATCAAAGCATATGGTTTTATACAGACTTTTGGAGAAGTCTGTATTTACAAGAAAGTGAGTGGGAGCTCTGTAGCATTTCTAATACTAGATGACCAGTTGTGCCCATGGCGCAAAAAGCGAGAGTGAGCCAAGTCTTATAGCATATATGGTAGCTTCATAGCTTAAAAGAAAGTATTGAGATCACTTATAATCCATTACATATAAGATTGATTCAGAACCAACTTAGCAAAAATCGAGTTGCGCCCATGCATATAAGATTGATTCAGAACCAACTTAGCAAATACTTATAATCCATTACATGGTAGCTTCATAGATTAAAAGAAAGTATTGAGATCACTTGATTATATCATACATTAGCTTTATAAAGAGATCTATATTAGTAGAGATGCATTTCATGAGTCTTGTATTTGCCGCCAGTAGGTATATGTCCCAGTAATACTTGCTTATTTTTTGTAGAATTTATTCTGATTGCAAAGTCGTATCGTGAAGCTGTTTTGCAACATAGCTCACTTGCGCGAGAGTATATTCAGATCATTATCTTTAGGTGTTTATGCTGGAGTGAAACTAACTATGCGCTAGAAATGAAAATGCATAACCTAGTTTAGTAAGTTCGGAAGGCGGTCTGTGAGTGTGCTCGTGAGAATCTCTATTCCTCCTGCTTGTCTCCTTCCTCATCCTCCTTGCCTCTACCCACTCATACATACGGATAAAAGGATGGTGTTTGTAGGCTGTTACTATCCTCTACATATTGGCCAGCACGATACTCTGTGAGACATCAACACAGCTCAGCGTTGAGATGCTTCCTCATAGGTAGAACAATGCAACAACGCCAGACCCCTTGCTAACACCATTTTGATCACACATTACCTATTAAATAAATTTGGTCAGCTATGATCATACATGTATTTGCAACATGTATGAAGCATAACAAACATGACTGACATGAAGAAACAACCAACCACGGTAAATTGTGAACAGTTCTGAAGTATTAACATTAATGCAGATAATGAGAGTACATCAACATAATACCATGCCAATGAACTGGGCATAATTTCAGTTCCTAGTAGGAAACCACAATGTGGCTAATCCAGAATTACTTCTACATGTACCAACAATAGTAAATTAATCGTGTCCAGCATCAAACTGATCTACATATTTTCACAAAAGCACAATTAGGGATTACAGATGATTTTATCAGCTTATTAATAAGATGGGCGCATGCATCATTCTGATGCAGAGGCCGGGGAATAACCTCCTTTTCGAAAAAAAAAACAGAGGATTTTACCCTTGAAGCGGACCTGTTCTTTTGCTCCCTTTCTGCTTCTTAGGGATTACACGGAGCATCTCTTTAGCTTTCTTCTGCTCGCCTTGTAGGGCATCACTGGTGTACTTTCCCGGCCACTCCTTCTCTAGCACAATTCACTTCAGTCTAGTTCTCATCAGTGAGCGACACATGTGAGACAAAGTCTATCATCGTTTTCAGTGATTGTTCCAACAGAAACCTGTGTGCACAATTATACATAACAGACAATGTCGCCACAGTATTACATGGCAAAGGGATTGAACCTGATAATAACTGGTGATCCACCAACTTGCAAGCATCAAAGTCCGGCTTCAGCTGCAGCCTCTGTACACTTTGCCTGAAGTTATCTTGCATACTCACTTCGTGAAACAAGCCTAAAATGGTCGCCAGAAGATAATAATTGTGAGCATGTGTATCTTTTTCTGTCGCAAGCTTGAAGCTTATTACGTGCCCAAGAACATAGAACAACACGTACTTTCAAACTGCATTCAGAATTGGTGTAGCCTGATAGTCTTTTAGATCTCTGAACATAGTTAACATATATTGAAAAACCGTGGAACTTTAAACAGTCAGATCAAGTAACTGACTTCTCCTAATTCCATAGCGAGTGGAAATCATATGAGCAGCTGCACCTTGATGACATATGGCTAAGAATAAAATAATTCTGAAGCTGCAAATATCCACACAATCAGGAGCCTGCAAGAATAGGTTTCACTCGATTACTTAAAAAACCTTGGAATTCCTAGTATAAGTTATGTTCAAATGTAAAGATATTTAAATACGGTATAGGGAATGAATTTTTTCATAAATGAGAAGTGCTAGGAAAAGGAGACAGAGATATACATATTTCCAGACCACAAGGTGCATCGGTTCATATAGTTCTCAATATTTACACCAGTAGTGCAAAATCAGTGGCATAGCAGGCTTCTTCTGGTACTGAATTCAGTGAGTGTTGAGGTGAGAGGAAATCCACTTGCCATATCTATTTCTGTAAGCCAGCATCAACTTCCCATGTATATTCATATTGGACCAAAAAATCAACAAATTTTAGGACGCAGGGGATTCTCACCATGTGTGCTCGCTTGCCTTCATGTGGCAGCTGCACGCGTGGGATGGAGGCAGCTGCGCAAGGCCGCCACGTGCGAAGAAGAGGGGCGCTGCTGCTCCCCTTCTCCGGATCGAGGCCGCGGCTGCTGCTCCCCTCCAGATCTCACTAATGGCTGCCGCCACGTGGAAGATTTTGGTTCTGCTTGGGTTGCCGTCATGGAAGGAGATCCGCTTGGTTCCTCTTGTCTGCCTCCCGAGCTATATGCAATGAACATCCGACGGGGTTCTTAGGCTCACCGCTTGTTGGGCAGCCATAGCTATACGTAACAGAACTACATTTTTATAACAGACTATGCATAAGAACCACAAACAATTAGAATTTAGAAACAACTTCCAGAAAAGATCGCAGCCATAAACATCTATCATGAATGCACACGCAGATCACTTACGTATTCATGGAACATGTCACAGTTATAAGCATCTAATCAAGGTAGTATGGTACTACTAAACCATCTGTACCACAGAGCACTTAGCGTCATACATTCCATGTTGTTAACTTCCTCGATACTTCAGATTTAGAAATGCTTTAGCATCATCAGGGCGTCTTCATTTAACATTTTTGAGGACTAAATGTATTTCTGTGCAGACCTAGTTTACAAAATCAAAATACAAATTTAGCATAACAGCAAAAGAAAGCAAACAAGTATCAATACTCGATAGGAAAAAAATGGCAGCATCGAAGATCCAAAAGCAAGTGGGTACCAACCATTAGCACAGGCAGCAGCAGTTTTATATTTGTTCTCATAATTAATCATCACTAAGAAGCAATACAGTAGGATATCATGAGTGCAGCAATCATATGTACGTAGTTGTTCTTATAAGTGAATTTTGTGATTGAATATTGAATGGACTCCAAAAGTTATGAATCTAGTAATGGAATTATCTTCCAATAGGTCCAGTGCACACTCCAAATATCCAAATTCTTTCTCCATATCGCAACCATCTACGAAGAAACACACTTCTCAGTTTTTACTGATGAGCAACCCGGCTAAAGCTCCTACAAATTAAAATAAAATATTCAGAAGGGGAAAAGAATGCCAATAACTTTCAGATGTTGGCATAGGCATAGCTGGACCAACTAAGATGCAAGATTTGCTGATATAAATCCATTCATAAAATCATAATGTTGCTCTGCAATCTTTTCAGTTGTTGTGGTGTAATCTTCAAGAGCAAGCTTGCTAGCTGAGTTCATTTCAGAAAGCAAAATTAACCCTCTTCCTTTTGGTAAACCATTCAATACCACAACACAAAAGTACTAACACTATTTTGATACATGAAAGTTTTTTAAGCCAATCAATTAAATTAATCTCCAGTAGTACTAACTGGCGCCAATAAATTAACCACCACCATTTTTTTGCTCTGCAATCTTTTCAGTTGTTGTGGTGTAATCTTCAAGAGCAAGGTTGCTAGCTGAGTTCATTTCAGCAAGCAAAATTAACCCTCTTCCTTTTGGTAAACCATTCAATACCACAACACAAAAGTACTAACACTGTTTTGATACATGAAAGTTTTTTAAGCCAATCAATTAAATTAATCTCCAGTAATACTAACTGGCGCCAATAAATTAACTACCACCATTTTTTCCTGCCCAAGATACCTCGAACATTTAACACAAGCATCAAATTCGCACCCAGATAACCCAAAAAGAAACGGTCACCCTAATTAACCTAATTAACCAAATCAAACAGGTTTACCCCTAAGAATCAGAGCAAAAATGGAGGTAAGGAAGAACAAGGAGAGGCATGGCAGGAGGCACGTACCTGGCAGAGAGGCAATGGATGAAGATGCGGGCGCTCTCGGCGAAGGCGGCCATGGTGTTCATGGAAAATTAGAAGGAAGAGAGAGGCCTGACTGCTTCGAATCATAAATGGGTTCATGGAAACATGAGCAGAATAGTAGCCAAAAACTATCACATGATATGCAGGCAACCAACAAGTTTTCTCGCTTACACGGGTGCTGCTCCCTACCATATACATACTCATAAAGTGATAAAACCGGAGCATATTACAAACCCGTAGTTCTAATAAAGCGGCCAAGAAAGTTCATAAATTCCTGTGGTTTACCTAGGACAAACATATGATTTGAAAACAACACCATGTGGTTTACCTAGGATATATAGTGTAGGTGTTAAAATCCTGATAATCATTGAACAGCGCAACAAGGCAACAAGTGCCATAACTATATTCATTGGCTGCAAGTAAAACTGAAAGCCATGGATATCCATCGAAGGACCTTATTTTCATTAAATACAAGGCGATATGCAGACATCAACCAACATTTAACATCTCCTCTGAACAGGACCAAAAAGAGGCAAAAAAGAAAAAAACAAGGCGAGCTGAGCATTTGTTCTAACCAGCATAAGTTATATATTTTTTTTGTTCTGCTCGTAGGTCTACCATATGGCAAGATTCAAATAGCTTAATCTTGTATTTGACACTACAACTGATGACCTGTTGCCACACTCAAAATCTGAACAGAGGATGTGGTTGGCGAGCGCACCATAGATAGATGGATGGATGGACAACTCGAATGTTGGCGATAGCAGATGATTTGTGACCTAGGAACTAAGAAATCAAATATGACGATCTCACCTTGGGTCTTTGAACTACCACGACGATACTGAATCACAAAACTGCATTACAAATACACTAATCGAATCCTTCATACGAAACACTGGATCAATTTATAACTTTGTTATTGCATAGTTATATATTTAAATTTTTAACACACTATGAGAGTCTTGGCAAAACATTAAATAGTATATATTGAAATTATACAATTTTTTTATTCAGTTTAAGTAAAAGCTAAATGACGAGGCCATAGATGAAACAACTAATATTTATTCCTGTTGTCTTTAACTTAGATTGTTGCTAAGGCACATGAATTGAATATAAAGAGAAAATGAGCATGCAGGAAATAGTATACGACACTTTAGGGGCTCAGGCCAACGCTATATCTACAGACTATTTACAAAGGAAAAAGAAACTGATTGTGTCTTGAATAAAGCATAAGTATCCATAGATGTACTAACAAAGCACAGTCACTTTGTGGCATCAGAACCAATAGAGTGCAATGAACATATCAAAGTCAAAGATGCCAACATAAACGTAGGAAAACATGAAGTAATGATCTTGGATTAAATTTCATCCTAAAACCTGAACACGCACACTGAATGTACCAAGTTGACAATACGTGACCAACTACCCATTTCAATAGGTAAAAAACAAATTAGGTGAATGCTCACATTTATCTTACTACTTAATATTTCATCCTGTCAATTAATAAAATCAAGCATCGTCACTTTTATTGCCTCTTGCAGCAGGTTCATTCCATCAATGTTAGACACTGTATTTGTATCTTATTTACTTATTAAGAAACAATTCTCTTATCAAATTCTACAATTCTTTTGGTGATGTGAATTTCAGGCCCACACTGACTGTAACTATAACAGAATACAATTTGCTTTTAGAGAAGAAGCATACAGAAACAATCATAGTTCAACAAAATGAAAATAGGCCATTAGCGCTTGTAACAGAACAAAAACCTGTCGAAGATACTGAAGATCTGCATACTCTCCTTCAGCCGTTCTAATAGCAGAGTCTTCTCCAGGTTCACATATTCAGTCGAAGAAACTACCATCAGTATATACATGCTACAGAAGATTGAGTGATCACTATTTCTAATTTCTTCCCAGCAGGAAATGAAGAGAGAACAAATCACACAAATTCCCTCTTCTATACCTTGCACTGTCGGCTGCTTCCTTAGCGTGAATCACCTTGGCCAGCTCATGGAGAGTCATCTCAGTTCACATGAATTTGTCGAATATGAGATGAGCAAGGAAGAACTTACCTCCCCGAGTAGCAATACAGACGAACAGATGACTGATTAACCCTGCAAAAAACAACGGGAGGAGGAGTGAGCAAAATAGCAAAACCAAGGACGACAGAAGGCAAAAATAAATCAAAGGAGCACAAAAAATTGCAAGCGATGTTTTGAAAAGTCAACAGTGCATGCTTTTGAATAACCCAAAACATAGGTAATACATCAGTCATTTCAGGAAGACCTTGGATATATAGAGCCTACCATACTTCTAATTGTACTGCACACCAACTATGACCAAATCCTGCAAGTTGCAGGTGGTTCATCACCAAATGCAAACATGAGAAAGGTGGACACCACATAAACTGAATTTATATAAGTGGAAAAATAGTATAATGCAAGAATATAATAAGGACAGCAGATCAAACAAACTAAAAGCTCCGATAACACTATAGATGAACCATCGCAAGCATGAATTGGTCTAGTCTTCAGTCCAATGAATCAAAGAATAAATGGCTATCACTACGTAAAGAGTAGGCAAATACTAATGAAAATTATAATACAGAGGCAGACTAAGGCATAGCCTAGTGGTGGGAAGGGGCTGATGCCTTCCCACCCACCCAGGTTCAAGGCATGGTACTTGCAATTTGGGTTTGTTGCACCAATTATAATGTAAGGGGTTCCCTTACAGTCTTTCTGTCAAAAATAAATAAATATATAATACAGAGTTAAAAAAATAGAGATGGTGTCTCATGTCCTGTCACTCAGCGCCATATGATGCTACCGTCTGCTTTACAGATCATCGAATTTGTAGATGGCATAAATATTTGTGAAACTAATTTAGGATACTTAGCAGGCCTCTACAAACTGGAATCGAAGACACACTATTATTCCAGAAGAAAATAAGCAAGAGTCTCCTAAAGTTCTTCCTTATCCTATACAATAACTTTGTAATGAAAAATAAAATATATTAAAAAACACATCAAGTGGTCATGCAAGAGCACAACTATGCCATTTTGAATCAATGTAACAGATCTACCTTTTGAGAATGACCATAATTCACGATACTCAAAAGCATTGTCTTGCAAAGATCACCCACAGTCATCATGCAATGCATGGTGCTACTCTCTGAAACCTGCATGTGAACCAGCATCAGAAGCGCAGCGTCGTCCCCCTTCCCTGCTGGAGTTGCGCCGCCGCTGATAAGGAGGATGTGGAGGTGGCGAGAAGCGCGACGTCGTCCCCCTTCTGCATCCTCTGGTGGCCCCTGGCCCATCACCAGCCTTGCTACTCCTTCCTCCACCTCCGTCCCCTGACTGGTCACCAGCATCGCTGCTCCTTCCCCCCACCTCCGTTCCTCACCTCAACTGCGCAGATCCGGATGCATATCATCCTCTGCGACCTGGAGCGACTCACAACGAGGAGAGCGGTAGAGGATGATGTCGGTGGGATGGGGAAGAAGAGGGGCTCGCGACAGGGGCGGGGATGGAGGAAAGGGCGGCGACGCGACGGGAATCACGGGAGTGGAGAGGAGGGTCGCTGTGATGTGGGGCTCGAGGACGGGAGGCGATTGGGGCTTGTGGACGAGAGGGGATTGGGCTAGGTTTTTACTGCGTCCTGATTGTGCATCACGCAGCCCGCAAAAAACCCACTGGCTGACCTTTGGGACCCATAGACAAACAAGCCCACTAGTCATGCAGCGTCAGCCAACGTCATGTGTGTAAAACGGATGAACGGTTGACCAGTTGACAGCAAGGTAAAAACGACTACAGTAAAACGATCGAGCGGCAGAAATCACTTGCGAGCGCAAGCCCCCCAGGATAGCGGGTAGCGTAGCAAGGTTTATAGGTTAAATTATATGTGGACGATATATTATTGATTAAAAATGATATAGAATTTCTGGAGAGCATAAAAGGATACTTGAATAAAAGTTTTTCAATGAAAGACCTCAGTGAAGCTGCTTATATATTGGGCATCAAGATCTATAGAGATAGATCAAGACGCTTAATTGGACTTCCACAAAGTACATACCTTGATAAAGTTTTGAAAAAGTTCAAAATGGATCAAGCAAAGAAAGGGTTCTTGCCTGTAATACAAGGTGTGAAATTGAGTCAGACTCAATGTCCGACCACTGCAGAAGATAGAGAGAAAATGAAAGAAGTTCCCTATGCTTCAGCTATAGGCTCTATCATGTATGCAATGCTGTGTACCAGACTTGATGTGTGCCTTGCTATTAGTTTAGCAGGGAGGTACCAAAGTAATCCAGGAGTGGATCACTGGACAACGGTCAAGAACATCCTGAAATACCTGAAAAGGACTAAGGATATGTTTCTCGTTTATGGAGGTGACAAAGAGCTAGTCGTAAATGGTTACGTTGATGCAAGCTTTGACACTGATCCGAACGATTCTAAATCACAAATCGGATATGTGTTTATATTGAACGGTGGAGCTGTCAGTTGGTGCAGTTCTAAAAAAAGCGTCGTTGCGGGATCTACATATGAAGCGGAGTACATAACTGCTTCGAAAGCAACAAATGAAGGAGTCTGGATGAAGGAGTTCATATCTGATCTAGGTGTCATACCTAGTGCATCGGGTCTAATGAAAATCTATTGTGACAGTACTGGTGCAATTGCCTTGGCAAAGGAATCCAGATTTCACAAGAGAACCAAGCACATCAAGAGACGCTTCAATTCCATCCGGGACCAAGTCCAGGTGGGAAACATAGAGATTTGCAAGATACATACGGATCTGAATGTTGCAGACCCATTGACTAAGTCTCTTCCACGAGCAAAACATGATCAACACCAAGGCTCCATGGGTGTTAGAATCATTACTGTGCAATCTAGATTAATGACTCTAGTGCAAGTGGGAGACTGAAGGAAATATGCCCTAGAGGCAATAATAAAGTTATTATTTATTTCCTCATATCATGATAAATGTTTATTATTCATGCTAGAATTGTATTACCCGGAAACATAATACATGTGTGAATACATAGACAAACAGAGTTTCACTAGTATGCCTCTACTTGACTAGCTCGTGAATCAAAGATGGTTAAGTTTCTTAACCATAGACATGCGTTGTCATTTGATCTACGGGATCACATCATTAGGAGAATGATGTGATTGACTTGACCCATTCCGTTAGCTTAGCACTTGATCGTTTAGTATGTTGCTATTGCTTTCTTCATGACTTATACATGTTCCTATGACTATGAGATTATGTAACTCCCGTTTACCGGAGGAACACTTTGTGTGCTACCAAACATCTCAATGTAACTGGGTGATTATAAAGGTGCTCTACAGGTGTCTCCAAAGGTACTTGTTGAGTTGACGTATTTCAAGATTAGGATTTGTCACTCTGATTGACGGAGAGGTATCTCTGGGCCCTCTCGGTAATGCACATCACTATAAGCCTTGCAAGAAATGTAGCTAATGAGTTAGTTACGGGATGATGCATTATGTAACGAGTAAAGAGACTTGCCGGTAACGAGATTGAACTAGGTATTGAGATACCGACGATCGAATCTCGGGCAAGTAACATACCGATGACAAAGGGAACAACGTATGTTGTTATGCGGTTTGACCGATAAAGATCTTCGTAGAATATGTAGGAGCCAATATGAGCATCCAGGTTCCCTTGGTTATTGACCGGAGACATGTCTCGGTCATTTCTACATAGTTCTCGAACCCGTAGGGTCCACACGCTTAAAGTTAGATGACGGTTATATTATGAGTTTATGTGTTTTGATGTACCAAAGGTAGTTTGGAGTCCCGGATGTGATCACGGACATGACAAGGAGTCTCGAAATGGTCGAGACATGAAGATTGATATATTGGACGGCTATATTCGGACACCGAAATGGTTCCCGGGGTTATCGGATATATACTGGAGTACCGGGGGTTACCGGAACCCCCTCCCCCCCCCCCGCCGGAGGTTAATGGGCCTCATGGTCCCAAGTGGTGGAAGAGGAGAGGCGACCAAGGGGCAGCCGCGCGCCCCTCCCTCCCAAGTCCGAATTGGACAAGGAGGGGGGGCGGCGCCCCCCTTTCCTTCCCCCCTCTCTCTCCTTCCCTCTCCTCTCCTACTCCAACAAGGAAGGGGGGAGTCCTACTCCCGGTGGGAGTAGGACTCCTCATGGGGCGCGCCAAGGGTGTCCGGCCCCCTCCCCCTCCTCCACTCCTTTATATACAGGGAGGGAGGAACCCCCTAGAGACACAACAAATGATCCTTGAGATCTTTTAGCCATGTGCGGTGCCCCCCTCCACCATAATCCACCTCGATAATATCATAGTGGTGCTTAGGCGAAGTCCTGCGTTGGTAGAACACCATCATCGTCACCATGCCGTCGTGCTAACAGAACTCTCCCTCAAAGCTCGGCTGGATCGGAGTTCGAGGGATGTCATCGAGCTGAACATGTGCTGAACTCGGAGGTGTCGTGCGTTCGGTACTTGATCGGTCGGATCGTGAATACATACGACTACATCAACCCCGTTGTGCTAACACTTTCGCTTTCGGTCTATGAGGGTACGTGGACACACTCTCCCCTCTCGTTGCTATGTATCACCATGATCTTGCGTGTGTGTAGGATTTTTTTGAAATTACTACGTTCCCCAACATCAATAATCTAGATTACGTTGTAATGAATCTAACGCCCATGGAGTCTTGGTGTTGATCATGTTTTGCTCGTGAAAGAGGCTTAGTCAACGGGTCTACAACATTCATATTTGTATGTATTTTGCAAATCTCTATGTCTCCCTCTTTGACCTAATCTCGGATGGAGTTGAAGCGTCTCTTGAAGCGTCCAATATTGTCACAATTTTTTTTCATTGGACCCGTTGCACTAGGTATTACACCTAGATCGGATATGAACTCTTTCATCGAGACTCCTTCATTTGCTGCTTCCAAAGTAGCTATGTACTCCGCTTTCCACGTAGATCCCGCCATGATGCTCTGCTTGGAACTGCACCAAGCGACAGCTCCACCATTCAATAAAAATACGTATCCGGATTGTGACTTAGAGTCATCCAGATCAGTGTCAAAGCTAGTGTCAACGTAACCACTTACGACAAGCTCTTTGTCACCTCCATAAACAAGAAACATATCCCTAGTCCTTTTTAGGTACTTCGGGATGTTCTTGACTGCTTTCCAATGATCCACTCCTGGATTACTTTGGTACCTCCATGCTAAACTTATAGCAAGGCACACATCAGGTCTGGTACACAGCATAGCATACATGATAGAACCTATGGCCTAGGCATAGGGAATGACTTTCATTTTCTCTCTATCTTCTGAAGTGGTCGGGCAGTGAGTCTGACTCAACTTCACACCTTTTAACATAGGAAATAACCCTTTCTTTAACTGATCAATTTTGAACTTCTTCAAAACTTTATCAAGGTATGTGCTTTGTGAAAGTCCTATCAAGCGTCTTGATCTATCTTATAGATCTTGATTCCCAATATATAAGCAGCTTCACTGAGGTCTTTCATTGAAAAACTCTTGTTCAAGTATCCTTTTATGCTATTCAGAAATTCTACATCATTTCCGATCAACAATATGCCATCCACATATAATATTAGAAATGCTATATAGCTCCCACTCACTTTCTTGTAAATACAGGCTTCTCCAAAAGTCTGTACAAAATCATATGCTTTGATCACCTCATCAAAGTGTATATTCCAACTCCGAGATGCTTGCACCAGTCCATAAATGGATTGCTGGATCTTGCACACTTTGTTAGCACCTTTAGGATCGACAAAACCTTCCGGTTGCATCATATACAACTCTTCTTTAAGAAATCCATTAAGGAATGCAGTTTTGACATCCATTTGCCAGATTTCATAATCATAAAATGCGGCAATTGCTAACATGATTCGGATAGACTTAAGCATCGCCACGGGTGAGAAAGTCTCATCGTAGCCAACTCCTTGAACTTGTCGAAAACCCTTTGCAACAAGTCAAGCTTTATAGACAGTAACATTACCGTCAGCGCCAGTCTTCTTCTTGAAGATCCATTTAATCTCTATGGGTCGCCGATCATCGGGCAAATCCACCAAAGTCTACACTTTGTTCTAATACATGGATCCTATCTCAGATTTCATGGCCTCAAGCACTTTATCGGAATATGGGCTCATCACAACTTCTTCATAGTTCGTAGATTCATCATGGTCAAGTAACATGACCTCCAGAATAGGATTACCGTACCACTCTGGTGCGGATCGTGCTCTGCCAGACCTACGAGGTTCTGTAGCAACTAGATCTGTAGTTTCATGATCTTTATCATTAGCTTCCTCTCCAGTTGGTGTAGGCATCATGGGAACTGATTTCTCGGATGAGCTACTTTCCAAATTGAGATCAGGTACAATTACCTCATCAAGTTCTACTTTCCTCCCACTCACTTCCTTCAAGAGAAACTCCTTCTCTAGAAAGGTTCCGTTCTTAGAAACAAAAATCTTGCCTTCGGACTTGTGGTAGAAGGTGTACCCAATTGTTTCTTTAGGGTATCCTATGAAGGCGCACTTCTCCAATTTGGGTTCGCGCTTATCGGGCTGGAGCCTCTTGACATAAGCATCGCATCCCCAAACTTTAAGAAACGACAGCTTAGGTTTGCTGCCAAACCACAGTTCATACGGTGTCGTCTCAACAGATTTTGACGGCACCCTATTTAAAGTGAATGCAGCTGTCTCTAATGCATAACCCCAAAACAATAGTGGTAAATCGTTAAGAGACATCATAGATCGCACCATATCCAATAAAGTGCGCTATGACGTTCAGATACACCATTACGCTGTGGCGTTCCAGGTGGCGTGAGCTGTGAAACTATTGCACATTGTTTTAAATGAAGGACAAACTCATAACTCAAATTTCTCCTCCACGATCAGATCGTAGAAACCTTATTTTCTTGTTACGATGATTCTCCACTTCACTCTGAAATTCTTTGAACTTTTCAAATGTTTGAGACTTGTGTTTCATTAAGTAGATAAACCCATATCTACTCAAATCATCTGTGAAGGTCAGAAAATAACGATAACTGCCACGAGCATCAACACTCATTGGACTGCATACATCGGTATGTATTATTTCCAATAAGTCACTAGCTCGTTCCATTGTTCCCGAGAACGGAATCTTAGTGATCTTGCCCATAAGACACGGTTCGCAAGTATCAAATGATTCATAATCAAGTGATTCCAAAAGTCCAGCTTCATGGAGTTTCTTCATGCGCTTTACACCGATATGACCCAAATGGCAGTGCCACAAATAAGTTGCACTACCATTATCAACTTTGCATCTTTTGGCATCAATATTATGAATATGTGTATCATCACGATCAAGATTCAATAGAAATAGACCGCTCTTCAAGGGTGCATTGCTACCTCTTGAGCATGTGTTGGTTTTCCCTTGAAGAGGAAAGGGTGATGCAGCAAAGTAGCATAACTATTTCCCTAAGTTTTTGAGAACCAAGGTATCAATCCAGTAGGAGGCTACACTCAAATCCCCTGTACCTGCACAAACAAATAAGAACCTTGCAACCAACGCGATAAAGGGGTTGTCAATCCCTTCACAGCCACTTGCAAAAGTGAGATCTGATAGAGATAATAAGATAAATATTTTGGTATTTTTATGATATAGATTGGAAAGTAAAGATTGCAAAATAAAATAGATCAGAAACTTATATGATTGAAAATAGACCCGTGGGCCATAGGTTTCACTAGTGGCTTCTCTCAAGATTGCATAAGTATTACAGTGGGTGAACAAATTACTGTCGAGCAATTGATAGAAAAGTGCATAGTCACACATCAGCCGCTATCCAGCATGCATCTAGAGTATTAAGTTCATAAGAACAGAGTAACACATTAGCCAAGATGACATGATGTAGATGGATAAACTCAAGCAATATGATATAAACCCCATCTTTTTATCCTCGATGGCAACAATACAATACGTGCCTTGCTGCCCCTGCTGTCACTGGGAAAGGACACCGCAAGATTGAACCCAAAGCTAAGCACTTCTCCAATTGCAAGAAAGATCAATCTAGTAGGCCAAACCAAACTGATAATTCGAAGAGACATGCAAAGATAACAAATCATACATAAAAGAATTTAGAGGAGATTCAAATATTGTTCATAGATAATCTTGATCATAAACCCACAATTCATCGGATCTCGACAAACACACAACAAAAAGAATTACATCGAATAGATCTCCAAGAAGATCGAGGAGAACTTTGTATTGAGATCCAAAGAGAGAGAAGAAGCCATCTAGCTAATAACTATGGACCCGTAGGTCTGAGGTAAACTACTCACACATCATCAGAGAGGCTATGGTGTTGATGTAGAAGCCCTCCGTGATCGATTCCCCCTCCTGTGGAGCGCCGGAAAAGGCCCCAAGATGGGATCTCATGGGTACAGAAGGTTGCAGCAGCGGAAATAGGGTTTCGTGGTGCTCTCGGATGTTTTCGGGGTATATGAGTATATATAGGCGAAAGAAGTCGGCCAGGGGAGCCACAAGGGGCCCACAAGGGTGGGGGTGCGCCTACCCCCCTGGGTGCGCCTCCCTACCTTGTGGCCGCGTTGTTGCTTCCTTGACGTCCACTCCAAGTCTCCTGGATTGCGTTTGTTCCAAAAACGACTCTTCCGAAGGTTTCATTCCGTTTGCACTCCGTTTGATATTCCTTTTCTGCAAAACACTGAAATAGGCAAAAAAACAATTTGGACCGGGCCTCCGGTTAATAGGTTAATCCCCAAAATAGTATAAAAGTGTATAATAAAGCCCATTAAACATCCAAAATAGATAATATAATAGCATGGAACAATAAAAAATTATAGATATGTTGGAGACGTATCATGCATGACCATAAAAGATATTACTCATATAAATAGAACAATGATTATTCTCTGATTTAAATGGAAGTCGTCTCGCACTAAACAAGATCCAGATATAATGTTCATGCTCAATGCTGGCACCAAATAACAATTATTCAGGTCTAAACCTAATCCTGAAGGTAGATGTAGAGGTAGCATGCCGACGGCGATCACATCGACCTTGGAACCATTTCCGATGTGCATCGTCACCTCATCCTTAGCCAATCTTCGTTTAATCCGTAGTCCCTTCTTCGAGTTACAAATATGAGCAACCGAACCTGTATCAAATACGTAGGCACTACTACGAGAATTAGTAAGGTACACATCAATGACATGTATATCAAATATACCTTTGTTCACTTTGCCATCCTTCTTATCCGCCAAATACTTGGGGCAGTTCCACTTCCAGTGACCAGTCCCTTTGCAGTAAAAGCACTCAGTTTCAGGCTTGGGTCCATTTTTAGGTTTCTTCCCGGGCGTGACAACTTGCATGTAATTCTTCTTGAAGTTCCCCTTCTGTTTACCCGTGCCCTTCTTCTTGAAACTAGTGGTCTTGTTAACCATCAACACTTGATGCTCATTTTTGGTTTCTACCTCCACGGCCTTTAGCATCACGAAGAGCTCGGGAATAGTCTTTTCCATCCCTTACATATTGTAGTTCATCACAAAGCCTTTGTAGCTTGGTGGTAGTGATTGAAGAACTCCGTCAATGACACAATCATCTGGAAGATTAACTCCGAGATGAGTCAAGTGATTATGGTACCCAGACATTCTAAGTATGTGCTTGCTAACAGAACTATTCTCCTCCATCCTGCAACTATAGAACTTGTTGGAGACTTCATTTCTCTCAACTCGGGCATTTGCTTGAAATATTAACTTCAACTCCTGGAACATCTCATATGGTCCATGATGTTCAAAACGTCTTTGAAGTCCCTATTGTAAGCCGTAAAGCATGGCACACTGAACTAATGAGTAGTCATCATATCGAGCTTGCCAGGTGTTCACAACGCCAGCTTCTGCTCCTGCAGCAGGTCTTGCACCTAGCGGTGCATCAAGGAGATAATTCTTCTGTGCAGCAATGAGCATAATCCTCAAGTTATGGACCCGGTCCGTGTAGTTGCTACCATCATCTTCCAACTTAGGTTTCTCTAGGAACGCATTAAAATTCAAGGGAACAGTAGCACAGGCCATTGATCTACAACATAGATATGCAAAAAACTATCAAGACTAAGTTCATTATAAATTAAGTTCAATTAATCATATTACTTAAGAACTCCCACTTAGATAGACATCCCTCTAGTCATCTAAATGATACATGATCCAAATCAACTAAACCATGTTCGATCATCACGTGACATGGAGTAATCTTCAAGGGTGAACATCACTATGTTGATCATATGTACTATATGATTCACGTTCGACCTTTTCGGTCTCCAGTGTTCCGAGGCCATATCTATATATGCTAGGCTCATCAAGTTTAACCCGAGTTTTCCGCGTGTGCAAAACTGGCTTGCACCAGTTGTATTTGAATGTAGAGCTTATCACACCCGATCATCACATGGTGTCTCAGCACGAAGAACTTTCGCAACGGTGCATACTCAGGGAGAACACTTATACCTTGAAATTTAGTAAGGGATCATCTTATAATGCTACCGCCGTACTAAGCAAAATAAGATGCATAAAAGATAAACATCACATGCAATCAAAATATGTGACATGACATGGCCATCATCATCGTCTTGTGCTTTTGATCTCCATCACCAAAGCAACGTCATGATCTCCATCGTCACCGGCTTGACACCTTGATCTCCATCGTAGCGCCGTGGTCGTCTCGCCAAACATTGATTCTACGACTATCGCTACCGCTTAGTGATAAAGTAAAGAAATTACACAACATTTGTATTTCATACAATAAAGTGACAACCATATGGCTCCTGCAAGTTGCCGATAAATTTTACAAAAACATGATCATCTCATACAACAACTTATATCACATCATGCCTTGACCATATCACATCACAACATGCCCTGCAAAAACAAGTTAGACGTCCTCTACTTTGTTGTTGCAAGTTTTACGTGGCTGCTACGGGCTTCTAGCATGAACCGTACATACCTATGTCGCAAAAACCGCAACAATGATTTATCAAGTTTGCTGTTTTAACCTTCACAAGGACCGGCCACAGTCAAATTCAATTCAATTAAAGTTGGAGAAACAGACACCCGCCAGCCACCTTTATCCAAAACTAGTTGCATGTCTGTCGTTTGAACCGGTCTCATGAACGCGGTCATGTAAGGTTGGTACGAGCCGCTTCATCCAACAATACAGCCGAATCAAAATAAGACATTGGTGGTAAGCAGCATGACGATCACCGCCCATAACTCTTTGTGTTCTACTCGTGCATATCATCTATGCATAGACATGGCTCGGATGGCACTGAAGGGAAATGTAGCATGCAATTTCAAAATTTTCCTATGCTCACGCAAGATCTATCTAGGAGATGCATATATAGCAACGAGAACGGGAGAGTGTGTCCACGTACCCTCGTAGACCGAAAGAGGAAGCATTAACTTAATGTGGTTGATGTAGTCGAACGTCTTCTCGAATCAACCGATCAAGTACCGAACGTATGGCACCTCCGAGTTCTGCACACGTTCAGATCGATGACATCCCTCGAACTCTTGATCCAGTAGAGGTACGAAGGAGTCGATGAGTTCTGTCATCACGACAACATGGTGACGGTGATGGTGATGCGATCCACATCGGGCTTCGCCTAAGCACTACGACAATATGACCGTAGGAGTAAACAGTGGAGGGGGGCACCGCACACGGCTAAAAAACAACTGTTGTGCTTTGGGGTGCCCCCTACCCCCGTATACAAAGGAGGAGAGGGGAGGAGGCCGGCCCTAGGGGGTGTGCCAAATGGCCCTACTAGGACTCCCAATCCTAGTCGGCTCCCCCTTCCTTCCAACGGAGGGGAAAAGGGAAAGAGAGGGAGAGGGAGAGGGAAAGGGGGGCCACGCCCCCTCCCCTTGTCCAATTCAGACTCCCTATGGGGGGGGCACCTCCTCGTGGCCTTCCTGTCCTCTCCCCTATGGCCCATATGGCCTATTAACTTTCCCGGGGGAGGGTCCAGTAACCCCTCGGTACTCCGAAAAATACCTGAATCACTCCGGAACTCCGAACAACCTTCGGTCACCAAAACACATAACTCATATAATACATATCGTCATCGAACGTTAAGCGTGCAGGCCCTACGGGTTCGAGAACTATGTATACATGACCGAGACACCTCTCCAGTCAATAACCAATAGCGGAACCTGGATGCTCATATTGGTTCCCACATATTCTATGAAGATCTTTATCGGCCGAACCGCGATGTCAACATACGTTATTCCCTTTGTCATCGGTATGTTACTTGCCCGAGATTCGATCATCAGTATCTTCACACCTAGTTCAATCTCGTTACCGAAAAGTATTTTTACTCATTCTGTAGTTCATCATCTCGTAACTAACTCATTAGTCACATTGCTTGCAAGGCTTCATATGATGTGCACTACCGAGAGGGCTCGGAGATACCTCTCCGATACTCGGAGTGACAAATCCTAATCTTGATCTATGTCAACCCAACGAACACCTTCGGAGATACCTGTAGAGCATCTTTATAATCACCCAGTTATGTTGTGATGTTTGATAGCACACAAGGCATTCCTCCGTTGTCCGGGAGTTGCATAATCTCATAGTCAGAGGAATATATATTTGACACGAAGAAAGCAGTAGCAATAAAACTAAACGATCATAATGCTAAGCTAGCGGATGGTCTTGTCCATCACATCATTCCACTAATGATATGATCCCGTTTATCAAATGACAACTCATGTCCATGGCTAGGAAACTTAACCATCTTTGATCAACGAGCTAGTCTAGTAGAGGCATACTAGGGACATGGTGTTTTGTCTATGTATTCACACATGTATCAAGTTTCCGGTTAATACAATTCTAGCATGAATAATAAACATTTATCATGAATAAGGAAATATAAAATAGCAACTTTAGTATTGCCTCTAGGGCATATTTCCTTCACAAAGAACCAATTTCAACATGGCTTGCTACAACGGAAACAAAAAAAACCTAGTGCAAACCAGACAGCACCAATGGCTCGTTGAAAAACCTAAAATATAAATAATAGTACTCATTACTCCAATATGGTGTGTGGCCAATCAGGATTACCTAGTTTGCCGATGATCTTTTGTTCATAGGATATACACATGACCATCACTGACTACTACATGCAACAACGAAGACATGTAAACGAGGTAAAGCTGGAAGTCAATACCCCACCCTTAACTAACATAGCATTATGCCAAATGATCACACAAAGTGCAGCTGTTCGTGATTTCGAGGCTTCTCTAAGTGAGGCTTCCTTTGACACATATGTTTGATTAGGCCTCTCTCGTATCCCTTAGCGTCTCCCCTTCATAGGTGGCGGAGGCCGTGAATCCATGTGTTTAAGCGTGCAATTTTGGTCTTAGGTTTCTAGTTCTTTTAGTTCAACTTCGTTACAGTCATGGTGGTGCACATGACTTGAAACATTAGGAGTCATGAATCCGTCTTTGCCCATGCGTTCTTTGTTTGTAGGGATGTTGTGGAGCTAGTGGTGCTTTGTTTCGACATGTCTCGATCTCTAAATCTAAAAAGATTTGTTTACATGGCCTTTCCTGTACACCATTACAACTCTTCTCAACGGTGATGATTGCGGCGCAATTAGAAATAATGTATGTTTTATGTTGTGTGGGGCCATTTTTTGCTTCATTTTTTGGCATCACCTTCAACATTGGTTTTTCTTACAAATCAGTGATGCTTCTCTAGGAGTTAGGGCAGTGACCAATCAAGGTGCTCTAGATATGATACCGACCAAACTTGTACGCCTCCCCTCACGCAAACACAAGAGCTACTAGGTCTCCTCCCTCGGACCACCACTGCCATTAGTTCCCCTCACCTCCAAGTGTCTTTCGGCGTCGATGAGGTGGGCCCCCTGTTTGGGCTGTATGTGTAATCTCTGGTCACCTTAGCTTTAGTTAGGGTTACGTCACATTGTCTGGCCGACAAGGTGGTGAGGTGATGGCGCCATGGACGGCGAGGAATAAGTGCTCCCTAGATGGCGGTGAGTTTTGCTCATGGCGTGTCGTCGATGGATGTAGATGGACGACGGTGCTCAATTTTCTTCGAGGACATGGATGTAATTTTTTATCTTGTAAGCGTTGGTTTTAGCTAATATATGGTTTTCAATCTTTTCAAAAAAGTGTCCTAGATATTAATGAACGTTAAGGAGAGATGCTTGATGAGGTACTTGGCAGACCATATTTGTGTTTGGTGATGTAAACATTGCTGCACTTTTTTCGAGTTCGACATTCATCGGCTCATTACAAATGCGTTTGGTAGCTTGACCCGATTTCTGCCCCCTTGCATGTGTGACTGAGTTTGGACTGGCTCAATAAATGCATGCTAAAATTCATGCTGTGCACATAGTTTATTTGCCTGCATCCTCCCCAACCTGGTTGAGAAGAAATGCACACATGTTGTTTGGTTGCAGGCTTGCTCTAGGAAGATGTAGAGTGTTTGGTGTGATTACATGCAACACATGTGTTATGATAACCTCTTGTTGGAGTGGTGAGGTTACCAACACAACGATAAGTATGACATAGATAAACAAGCATAGCGTAAACACTCACAAGCACGACATAGATAAAGAGGCATAACATAAACCGATAAACGTAGTATTAAACTCACAGTTAAATGATAAAAAGTGACATCTAAGTCTGAAACATCCTACGCAAAGGTCTTAAGGTGCAGAGATAACTTCCTAGGAATCCATGGCAAATGCCTCCTCGTGCTTCTTGCACTTGGCCACCACCTCAACGTCGTCCTCATCGAAAATGATCACCTTCATGGTGCTGGAGTCATCGAAATTGAAAGTAGCGAGGTATCCAATCTGATCTGGTGAACAACGGCGAAGGAGCCCCAACCCTTATCAAGAGTGAGCCTGCCATTGATCATTCGGACCATCACCCTCCCGGCATAATCGGTGTTCATCTTCAGCTTGAATTCTATAGGACGGTAGTCAAGTGCTTGGTGAACTCCACTGGCATCGGCATACACTCTAGTTTGGGTGCAAGGATGGCCTTGCAAAAGTCGGTTTGGCCATCCTCTGATACGTCCATTTTGCATCATGTTTTCCTACTGTTATTTATAGTGTTTTTATTCAATATAACACTTTGTTGAGTAATTTTCTATGCCTTTTCTCTCATAATATGCAAGGTTTACGCAAAGGGGAAGAATACCGGCAACTGGAATTCTGGACCTGAAAAAGCTATGTCAGATATACCTATCCTGCACATCTCCAAATGAGCTGAAATTTTATGGAGAATTATTTTGGAATATATAAAAATAATGGAGAAAAGAAATACCAGAGGGGGCCACTTAGGTGCCCACTAGGCACCAGGGCACGCCCTCGTGGGTAGTGGGCTCCCTGGCCCACATCCAGTGCCCATCTTCTAGTACATAAGGTCTTTTGACCTAGAAGAAAAATAAGGAGAGGACTTTCGGGACGGAGCACCGCCGTCTCGAGGCGGAACCTGGGCAGGAGAACTTTGCTCTCCGGCGAAGCGATTCCATCGGGGATACTTCCCTCCGAGAGGGGGGAATCAAAGTCATCATCGTCACCAACAACCCCCTCACCTTGGGAGGGTCAATCTTCATCATCATCTTCAACAGCACCATCTCATCTCAAAACCCTAGTTCATCTCTTGTGTTCAATCTTTGTACTGGAACCTCAGATTTGTACGTTTGGGTGACTAGTAGTGTTGAGTACATCTTGTAGTTGATGCTAGCCAATTTTTTTGGTGGAAGATTATGTTTAGATCCATTATGATATTTATTACTCCTATGATCTTGAGCATGCACATGTTGTGTGAGTAGTTAATTTTGTTCTTGAGGACGCGAGAGAAGTGATGTTGCAAGTAATCATGTGAATTTGATATTCATTCGATATTTTGATTATATGTATGTTGTGATTCCCTTAGTGGTGTTATGTGAATGTTGACTACATGACACTTCACCATCTTTGGGCCTACCGAAAAAGGGTTTTCCCCCGCTTTATATTATAAAGCAAACATCATCACATACATCTGAGCAAGCCGAACACACACACGCCACCACGACACACGTCGAACACACCCAAGGCTAGATACAAAGGTGCCGAGCACCATCACACCACTTGGACACAACCAAGCAAACATAAATGAGCTACGATGAACCACTTGGAGCCACCGAGGGGGTGAGATGGACCATGACGAAGCAAGGACTCCAAGACGGTGCCTCCCAGAAGGGTATGCCCACGGATAGCCGCCACTGTCTGATCCGTAGATCAAGTTTTCACCCGAAGCGACGCAGGGGGTGGGAGCACCATGACGGACCCTTCAAGAAGGATACGACGTCCACGGACACTGCCACCGACGGCCAGAAACTGGGCAAGTGATGAACCCCGGTGCTCACACCCCGCCGACACACCCCTGCTCCGCCAACCACCCGCAGCCACGTCCCCCACGAAACCATGGCTGCCCTCCGCACCTGAGACGCAGGTTCCGCCCTCGAACGCCACGCCTCCCGCCGCCAGGGCCGCCGCCCAACATCTAGACACCCCCAAGACCATCCAAAGAGATCAACTTTGCACCAAAGGAACACCACTGACCGACAAATCACAACATACATCCTGCCTTGAACATCGCCAGAGCAGTGACAGCGAACACGCAGCCGGGGAAAGGGGGAGGTGGGGGAGCGGACGCATCCAGACCGTCACAACCCTGTGCCAGTGACAGGGGCCCGAGCACGTCGGCGCCACCCATCCCTCCAGACAGCCTCTGATGAGGACATGACTACCTTAGATATGACCAAATATATTGCATACGTGTATATTTGTGAGGTGATTTCTAATGCAAACTATGTAATAATTTATTTATGTCATCCAGGACAAAAATACTTCACAAAATTTTGTGCCATGTCTAATTGCAGGTGTATGAGACATTTGTACAATACACATATGAAGATAAGGGAGAAAGAGATGTTTACTTGCTGTTCAAAAAGTTCTCTCACGTCACTTTTGGCCCAAGAGAAGATAGAGTCCAAGTATCTCACGTTCTGGACTCAGATTCGGACTGCACAGACACACCTGATTCAAAATGCCAAGAACTCTTTCATCCGGACTCTGAATTGGGTGATTATTTTTTTGTTGGAAAGTAGATTTCATGCTCTTTCCAACCCAATTGGAATCACCTTAAAATCCGTCCGGAGCGTTGAGTTATGGACGAAACAATCTGACGCTGCAGCAGAATCCGGGTAAAACTACAAGTCCAAAGGTGTTACGTCACCTCCATTTGGGCCCATTGGCCTTGTACGACCTAGGGTTAGTTTTAGGCTGCCTTGGGACGTCCTCCCACCTCTTTGGCCGCCACCCCTTGCTCCTATATAAGTAGATCCATCTAATAGCTTTTTCTTTGGGATTTGTTTAGTCAAAAGTTAGCCATTGCAACTTCGTGTACTTCGTTTGTGTCCAACGACCAGACCAAAACCGCTTACGGATCCCCACCTTTATCAGTACTTCATATATATTCGCAATATTCAGATTGCTTTATCATATTCTTGCTTGTTCTTCAATTGCTTGCCAGAGCCGGTCCTGAGATTTCAGGGGCCTGGGATGAAACTATAATCCGGAGCCCTTCGGGGCCCTTAGTATAAGCGTCTAACTAGTAATCATCATATTAGATATAATTTCACGCACCTCTCCATTGCTCATTTCTCTTGAGTAATGCCTATACGAAAAATGTTTTAAAGTTTTATGCAAAGGATATTTAGTGTTCTCTTCTTTCCTTTTAGGCCCATTTTCCACTAATATGTCCCTCGCTTTGTTATTAAGACTACCCCCAATAGCTTGGATCATAAATATCCACCGTAATAACCGGTTCCTCCTTAACACTAGCAGATTCTGCCGCTGATGAATTAAATATGGGCTCGTGATCACTCACATTGGTATCATCCATGTCGATGTCAACATCGTCTTCTATAGGGGTACCATCATCTTTTGGAATGGCTTTTGATCAACCGTGAGAACTATCGCCAACTCCTATGGATTTCTTGAAGTGCTCGTATTGCTCTTATAATATTTTAAAAGGATTGTTTTAATGCCTCTTCCTCATCTGCCTCCTCCTTCATTTTTCTTTTATGACTTCTGGATCTATCCGGAGCGGACATGACCTTGCTGAAATTTAAAGAAACAATTAGCAGAAAGCTAATTAGAATATTAGATTAATTTACAGACGATCTTCATCTAATATCATGAAAAAAATCTGGTAGGGCATAATATAGTACCTTCTTTCCGTAATCTAATCAGCCTATGTGTGCTCAATCCTTGAAGATTTAATCGCCCAGCCAACAGTTCCATATTGACATGTTGATTCGGGAATCAGGATTAAGAAAAACAGGAAGAGCACTGAACACTAGAAGAGAGGGCAGACCGCACGGCAGAGCCGCAGAGGGCGTGAGGAGAGGCGTACGTGCTGGCTGCTGCAGTCCGCGGTCGTCGTCTCGTTCCGTCGTTTGTCGGGCGGTCGGAGGCTGCAGAGACGCAGAGTTGAAGACAACGAGTCAATGATTAGACGAATAGAACAGCGGTATCAGCGGAAGAACGACTCGAACGATCCCGAAGGAAAAGGAAACTGTGAATCCAGCGGTTCCTTTCCTGTGCACGTATTGTGCCTGTACGTGGACGTTGTGCAAACATTGGCAAGGCCCACATCTCTCTTTTTCTTTCCTAGGCTGAGGCGTCACTGACTTCGCCACTGTGGCTTCATTTTTAATTTTCGCTCGAAGTAATACATATACGTACACATACCCTGGGAGGGCCCCCTGACTTTTGGGGGCCCGAGGCGGCCGCCCCGTTCGCCCTCCCTCCCCCCCCCCCCCTCAAGGCCGGCCCTGTTGCTTGCAGGAATAGAGCTTCGTGGTCAGGTTGATCGTGCTCCGGCATGGTCAATAACCTCTCGGAGTTGGTTTAGCGATTGCTAAGGTGCAACGTCGTGCACGTTTGTAGTCGGATCATCAAAGTTATTTCCACCAAATTGATAGTTATCATCTCATCGAAAGATCGGGACACCCCGCCTCTATCAAGTGGTATCAGTTTTCAGGTTGCTCGATGAGATTTTCCAGTTATCCCTAGATTCGATTTATTTTTTTACCTATTATCCAAGAAAAAGCCACAAAAAAGTTAGATCTATTCATCCTTTGTCCTAACCAGTCCAAGCCTTTGCAATTTTCTTTTCATTGTTTGCATTATTGAATTATCGGTTGCATCGTCGTGTCGAGTTGCTGGTCTTAGTGTCTAGTTCCTTTAGAGTTTCGAGTTCTGTTCACATTAGTCACGCCACCGCTGCATCATTATCCCTTCCGCTGTCCACCATCTCATCCATCAATTTCTACCACGTGCTACGCATTGTTCATTGTCATAATCATAATTGAGGTCATTCACATCTTGGTCTGATCCAATCTGCATCTTATCTAGTTTGTCTTGGAAAGAGGGAGAAAAAAAGATAGAGAAAAAAAGAAGAAAAAAGGAAAGAAGAAAAAGAAAAAGAGAGAAGAAAAAGAAAAAAAGCGTGAGAAAAAAAAGAGAGAAGAAAAAAAATTCAGATCTATCTAGAATCAATCTCGTATCTGAATTCGGATTGGAATCTGTTTTGCGCATTGTTCAGTAAAACAGATGTATCTTCCTCATACAAAGTCCGTTTTGGCTCCGTAAGTACTCAAATTAAAGCTAGCGACAAGCCGCATCTAAATAGTTAGAGAAGCTAGTTTAATATTTGACACCTCAAAATCGGCTTCTAAATAGGCCTTCTTGCCCTCCGAAGTTCGTGAACACAGCTTGTTCCAATTTTTCAGGCCAGTTTTAGATTTCTTTGACTCCTCATATCAATTCGGAATTGAGTGATTCTTTTTGCATTGGAAAGCTTGAGTTAGTAGCATTCTTTGAAAATTTATCAGAAAATTGGCTCAAACTTTTCAAGAGGAAAGTTGGAGAGAGTTGTTGTATATCCTGCTTGGCAGTTGTTTTTTATCATTATCTTCACTGCCGTTGTGATCTTCACTTATATCTTGCTATCCAGAGCTACTTAGTATCCTTGATTGATGCTAGTTGTGCTACGCCGTGACCTCATTAGTGTTTTAGGATCGCGTCTCTAGTCCGGTCTAGCCTAGGACCAGCACAGTACCGTCGTTGAGCGTTTATTGAACATTGCATCTCTGAACTGATTATTGCTAATCTTTTGCTACCATATATAGCCAACTCAGTTCCACATATTTCTACACCGTGTATACGTACGTTCCCCTGGCAATCGCTTTACACAATCTTCGGAGTTATTTGACATCGCTCGTTGCCTGTCATCACCTGCCGCATGGTAAGAACTTGTAAGATATTGATATTTGCTTTACTGTAAGCACTTTACAACCACATCCTAATAGTTCATAGGAACATTATTCTCGAATTTTATTTCTTGTTTCTACTAATCATGACAGGTTCCGGAGATAGAAGTTCTTGGACGACGGACATATCTTCACCATCACGAGAGTTGGGACAACACACACAAGCACATGGTTAGGTTATCTCTTTACCGTCATTTGAGGGTAGATTGAATCCTGCTATTTATCTAGCTTGTGAGTTTGAAGTAGAACAAGTTTTTAGTAACCATGACTTTTCTGAACTTGAGCGAGTACGAGCTGCCACTAGAGCATTTACTGGTTTTGCTTTTGTTTGGTGGAGTGTGCATTGTAAGAAAAACATAGATAACCAACCCACAACTTGGAAAGATTTGAAAGATGTAACGAGACAACATTTTTTCCCTCCTTACTATCGTCATGAATTGCTTCGAAAATTTGAACAATTTAAACAAGGCAACAACACTGTTCATGCTTACTACCAAGAGTTTAAATCTTATATGCATCATTGTGACATAGAAGAATCTAAGGATGATACAATGAATAGATTTTTTGGTGGGTTGAACCATGATATTCAGGCAAGATTTCAGTATATTCCTCGTTGCATTACTGGTATGTATATTCGTGCTTGTACCTTTGAGAGATAGATACATGAGGATGATTGCGTGACTACAACAACTACTATTCCAGTTCGTGCTCACCACCGCCGGTTGGTTCCTCCACCGTTGCACCTACTAGAGCAGCCCCACCTCGGATTGTGAGCGCGACATCATCTCAAGAGTATGGTGCATTGTCAACGTCCGTACCTATATCAGCTACGTCTTTGCGACAAAGTAACAGTAAAGGTATTGATGATATAACTTCACATGAGAATGGTGTATCCCTAGTTAACTTGAATGCATCATGTGTTTAATTAGCTGGTGATTTGAGCACAACACCTATTTTAGAGAATCTTGATACTATCATGAATGCGTCATGTGATCAAACAACTAAAATACCAACAAATTTTGAGTGCACCCATTGAATTAACTGTTGATGCAAAAGAATCAATGTTTAATCATTTTGATATGACCTCTAATCTTGGTGATGATTCTGTGTCGAATGACTTATTGCATGTTTGCTTATTTAAGCATGTTGTAGCATGTAAATTTGATGCAAGTAAGGTTTATGGACCATTGTTGGGATGGTTTAATGATGAATATTGTCAATCTTTTGATATGAATAAGAGCTTCACTTATATGTGCAAACTGAGTTGCAATATTTTTCATGCCTTCTACTTATGATAATATTTTGGCTTATATTTTATGATCTATGAAAGTTACTCATGTATACATGTGTCATATGTGCAAAAATCAAAGGAAGTAAAAATGGATGACATATACATATACAACATGTACACCTTGTCTCTTTTGTTAGCCACATTTCAGATTAAGGAACGCCAAGGATGGCTTTGTTTTCAAGAAGGGGAGGATGATGAGGATATGACTACCTTGGATATGACCAAATATATTGCATACATGTATATTTGTGAGGTGATTTCTAATGCAAACTATGTAATAATTTATTTATGTCATCCAGGACAAAAATACTTCACAAACTTTTGTGCCATGTCTAATTGCATGTGTATGGGACATTTGTACAATACACATATGAAGATACGGGAGAAAGAGATGTTTACTTATTGTTCAAAAAGTTCTCTCGCGTCACTTTTGCCCCAAGAGAAGATAGAGTCCAAGTATCTCACGTTCTGGACTCAGATTCGGACTGCACAGACATACCTGATTCAAAACGCCAAGAACTCTTTCATCCGGACTCTGAATTGGGTGATTCTTTTTTTGTTGGAAAGTAGATTTCATGCTCTTTCCAACCCAATTGGAATCACCTTAAAATCCGTCCGGAGCGTTGAGTTATGGACGAAACAATCTGACGCTGCAGCAGAATCCGGGTAAAACTACAAGTCCAAAGGTGTTACGTCACCTCCACTTGGGCCCATTGGCCTTGTACGATCTAGGGTTAGTTTTAGGCTGCCTTGGGACGTCCTCCCACCTCTTTGGCCGCCACCCTTTGCTCCTATATAAGTAGATCCATCTAGTAGTTTTTTTTTAGGATTTGTTTAGTCAAAAGTTAGCCATTGCAACTTCGTGTACTTCATTTGTGTCCAATGACCAGACCAAGACCGCTTACGGATCCCCACCTTTATCAGTACTTCATATATATTCGCAATATTCAGATTGCTTTATTATATTCTTGCTTGTTCTTCGATTGCTTGCAGGAATAGACCTTCGTGGTCAGGTTGATCGTGCTCCGGTATGGTCAATAACCTCTCGGAGTTGGTTTAGCGATTGCTAAGGCGCAACATCGGGCACGTTTGTAGTCGGATCGTCAAAGTCGTCTCCACCAAATCGATAGTTATCATCTCATCGAAAGATCGGGACACCCTGTCGGCGCCACCCATCCCTCCAGACTGCCTCCCCGCCGGACACACCCCTATGGTGCCCCACCGCGGCGGCCGACGCAGCACCGCGCAGGGCCACCGATGCAGACCCAACCACCGGCAATGGGGACCCCAAGTACAGCCGCCGAACGCGAAGAATACTCACTGGGGAGCCCATCTGCCCTGCCGTTGTCGTCCAGCCAGCGGGACGACTGAATCCCGACCAGCACACCCACCACCCACCGCCGTTGCGCCTCCACCACCACCAGCCGAGGCCTCGATAGGGGCGGATGCCCGCAACCCACGCCGACCGCGGACCTCGCCGGTAGGCCCCAGATCTGGCCGAACGCTGCCGCCGGAGCCCTCCTCGCAGCACCTCCACTGCAGCCCCTTCACGCTGCCGCCCACAACTCGCGTTGCCGCCGCCCGCCCCGGAAGCCCGCGCCTGCCAGACCGAGAGGGGGAAGGAGAGGACCCCGCCACCGCCAGCACTGGCGGGCTTTGCCTGCTAGTACGTCGAGGCAGCGGGGAGGAGAGGGAGGCTTGAGGAAGGGGGGCTGGAGGCGGCGCTAGGGTTTTCCCCTCGGGCGCTCGCTGGAGCGCCGCGGGAGGGAGGGGGCCATAGATGTAGTTGCACCAACCTCCATCTTTGGGTCTAAGGGAATGCATTGTGGAGTAGTTATTAGATGATGGGTTGCTAGAGTGACATAAGCTTAAACCCTAGCTGATGCGCTATTCCGTAAGGGATGATTTGGATCCACATGTTTATTGCTATGGTTAGCTTTTATCTTAATTCTTCTTTCGTAGTTGCGGATGCTTGCGAGAAGGGTTAATCATAAGTGGGAGGCTTGTTCAAGTACGAACATCACCCAAGCAAAAGTGACTAGATGAAATTTCCGTGTGTCCTCAAGAACGCTTTGCTTATTATAAGAGACCGTTCTAGCCTGTCCTTTGCTACAATAAGGATTGGGCTACCTTGTTGCACTTTTGTTATCGTTACCGTTACTTGCTCGTTACAAATTATCTTGCTATCAAACTACCTGTTACCGACAATTTTAGTTCTTGCAGAAATTACCTTGCTGAAAATCACTTGCCATTTCCTTCTGCTCCTCATTGGGTTCGACACTCTTACTTGATGAAAGGACCACGATTGACCCCCTATATTTGTAGGCCATCAGCCTCCTCATGCAAATGGTCGTAGTTCTTCTGCCACTTGGGGGCACTGCCATGATCCAGCACTGCCTTGCCCTTGTTGTCCACGACCACCTCCTTGCACTATGAACATGATGAATGGAGGTCAATGGAGGGGCAAAATGCAACACACATATGAGCAAGATCGATGGATGTAAGCAGAATTGTTTGACCATAATTACCATACTTGTTGACCAAAGTTCAACATTCATTCATCCCACTCACCTACTCGGAAGACCCTATTTATCCGCCATCGTACTCTATTACCTCTTCCAACCATCTCTCTCTCTCTCTCTCTCTCTCTCTGTGTGTGTGTGTGTGTGTGTGTGTGTGTGTGTTATATTGTCCCCTCTTCCACAACTCTCCCTATATCTCACTACCGATCAACTGCCATGAACCCCATCCCCATCCCCTTCCCCAAAGGCATTGGATGGAGGGCATTCCTACATGGGTGCTCGATCGGTGACTGCACCAAGTTCGCAAACACCATGGAGGCGTGCTCTTTGTTCAAGAGCATCGGCGAGATGCAGAGGCATACATTGTGTTGTTAAAGGCGACGAAGACCAAGTTGAAGAGTTTGTATTATGACCGAGCCAAATGTGCTATGTTAGTGGAAATACTATAGTGGGCTATGGATGAGGCTGAATCGGCCGATCCAGGTCAGAGAGCTAGATGGGCCAAGTACAAACTTGTCAGGGCTCCTCATAACCAATCAGTCGTCGTGGTGGCGCCGACCACCATCATTCTGGAGGGCGCGGAGGAGAAGGAGATGGTGGATGCTATGGTTGAGCCTGAGGATGCTCGCAATGGCAAAGTGGTGGAGATGGTGGTCTGGGCGTCGGAGCCAGGTGACTGTACACTGCCCATGGAGGTGGACGATTACAAGCATCAATGCTTCTGGCGCCCCAAGCGCCTCCATGCTCGCCGCGACTAGGATGCAGTGCTTCTTGGGATGGGTTTGAATGGATGTAAGCTTGATGTACCCCCACCCTCCCCTCCCAGTGAAAATTGTACTCAATCCCATTCAAAGTGCTCAAATCCCTAATCGAATATGCCTAAACCGGGTGCCAAATTGAGCCCGGAAGGTAGACTAGATGCCTAGTGCGCGATGCGTAAATCGAATGTGGACATGAATAAATCGATTCCATCGGGACAGGGGGCTTACTGCCATTTCCGAGTGCCTGTCGGTGAGGTAGTGAAGCCAGTGATCGACGTCGGTGCTTGCCATCCAGTTCTTCGCTCGGATGCTTGCCACCAAGGTTGTCAGAATCGCGATTCTGTTATACGATTCTACGACTTTACGATCCAAACTAACCCCTCTGATTCTACGATTTTAGTTCATAGAATCTACGTTGTTACGATCCTGATAGTGAAGATTCTACGATTTGCGATCCTACCATCAGAGCTCCGATTCGATTCAAAATCACGATTCTGACAACCTTGCTTGCCACCGTTGCTCGCTGTCCGGATCTTGCGCTCGCCGCCGCCGGTGTGAGAGTGGAGAGGGAGGGAGGGGAGAGTGGTGAGAGAAAGGTGAGGGTAGTTATGGTGGCGCTTTCGAAAACAAAGCGACGTCTCGATTGTGGCTCCACGTGTGCAACCTCCAATGCCCACGTGCCTCAAGTTACATCGCGCGGGCCTGGTTGTGAAAAAACGACCGATTCGAGCGTTCCTACTCAGCCAAGCCCCATGGTGCTTTTAACATTGTGCGGGTCAAAATTTAGATGCAGGACATGCAACAAACGAGCCAAAATTGCATCGCGCCGGCCTGGTTAGACCTACATATGCAGGCTACTAAACACGTCCTACAATATCATGGCGAGTGCCCAGCCAAACATGGCAGCCTACCGAGAGAGATAATGAATGCTTACCTAGGCAATGAGCTTCAAAATTGCTCCGTCTACTTTCAAACCTAAATTGACATGATACTGCATCAGAAGAATTATGTGGGCTTTGCAGGAAAAAAAAACACACATGTGAAAACTCTTCGGGGCAAATCAGACATCGACATTCGTAGCCGTCGAAAGCATTCGGTTTTTCTCCCACGTTCATCCAACCTAGCGCTTTCGGTCGCCACATTTATTGGTCCGCCGGTGGCAGGTGCAGTTTTGAACCTAAGACGCCTCCCCCTGAATCGGAAGTGACCCAAAGAATGAACGGTTTTCTCCTAGGTTTGGTGCCGATCAGTGACAGCGTGACACTGACCGATCATGCGTGACCCAGCCACGAATGGTTAGCCACGCACGCACGGGCCGATCGAGGACAAGGTACACCCACGCCACCATCACCATGTAAACGAGGAGCAGGAGGGGACGGGTGTAATCTAACCCGTTGGAAGATGACTGAGAGGGTAGTGGATTAGCTTTGATTACGTTATGCTTCCGTTCCCTCGCCACTCATCATACGTATAGGAGTACGTACCAATCGTTCCTTCGCCTCCGCCGTACGTGCATGCATGCGAACGCACGGCTGAACTGGCTGGCTAGATGGATCACTGTGCAGGACAGAGAGTGCGGGGTTGGTGAACCATGTGCACGTCGATCGTTCCGGGTCGATCGACTGCCCGTGGCCATGGGACAGAGCGATCGAAGATGCATAGGGTCAAGAAACGCGGGACCTGGTCGACCGATCGATCGAGCGGTCGTACGCAAATCAACTTTATCACATTCATTCGTCGATGAGTCCCAGCCCGAGACATGCGATGCACGAGCAGTATATACTCATCCTGGCAAAATAACCAACCTGCGTTCTTAGCAGACCAGACACCTGTCTCGGTCTAATGCGTTCCCGCACGTGAAGTTTCAAGCATGACGACTTTTTTGTTGACAGCTTCAAGCATGACGACTTTTTTTTTTAAACGAACAAGCATGACGACTTAATTAGACGTGTGGTCCGAGCAAAGACAGCGTGATTTAGTTTTTTTTTTTGAGTAAAACACCACTGGAGAGGACTCCAGTTCTGTGGAAGCTGCCCCACACCGGGTGTACTTGGTTTGATTAAACGGCCGGCCGCGCTCACCCGGCCTAGCTAGCTCCACTGCATGTTCTCGCCATTTGAGCTCGGCAGCCAGTTTGGAACCTTGGAGGAGTCGTGGCACATCTAACAAATTGCGATCATGAACATCGATTCGAACAAGATTAAGCATTCGAGTTTGGCAAGACAGGATTAAGGAAATCGCAACGACACATAGGTTTTTTTTTTGCGGGTGAAAAGTTGTATTACTCAACCACAAGATCCTTACAATCATCAAAAGCTAAAGACAAAACAACTTCAGGGCCAGACCCTAACCAAGTCATAGTTCTATCCTCATCTCTAGCAAACTTTGCTAGACTATCACTAACATTATTCCGAGTACGATTAATATGAGTAATACAAGAATCACGAAGAGACAAGAGATGCCTAATTTCCTTAATGAGAGAAGCGTAGATTGATCTATCCTCTTCCCGGCCTTGGATCAACTTGACAACAACTATAGAATCCATCTCAATTATGATAGATAAGTCACTTCTTTGTAGGGCGAAAGAGAGACCTTCCATGCACGCATACAACTCAGCTTCGAGAGCCTCACCACATGAAAATAGCACCCTACAGGATGAGAATATGATCTTGCCCTTGATATCTCTTAGAACCATATCCGCACCAGCAGTACCATCTTATTGACTGGGGAGAACGGGTAGAGGCGCATGAAAAATTAATGCGCAACTATTTTGGTACTCCACCGGTTGAGGTATTTTCACCGCCTTTTCAAAATGTCCAAGGATTGTTTATCCACATTTGCAATTCCGTGAAGCATCATGACCGAGCTCCGAGCAGAGGAGGAATTGCGCCGGTTTGCTTGGACATAGCACTGTGTAGAAGGTCCCTGCTGCATTGCACATGATGGCCTATGGTATTCCAGCAGATTAAATTGATAACAATTTG
This sequence comes from Triticum aestivum, assembly GCF_018294505.1. Lineage (NCBI taxonomy): Eukaryota > Viridiplantae > Streptophyta > Magnoliopsida > Poales > Poaceae > Triticum > Triticum aestivum. Next base: position 399,534,757 of record NC_057807.1, read on the forward strand.
GCAATGGCAGAGAGCGCTTCTATCTTTTCTTTCATGTCAAACAATTTGCAAAGACTATTGTAGAAGTGTTTGTTCGGGAGTACTTGAGAGCACCCAATGCTCAGGATACTCAGAGGCATTTGAAGATGAACACAACCCGTGGGTTACTAGGTAGGCTTGGGTATATGATTGCATGCACTGGAAGTGGAAGAATTGTCCAACAACGTGGCATGGACAGTTCAAAGGACGCACCAAGGATGACACCATCATTCTTGAGGCGGTGGCCGATAGGGATACATGGATTTGGAATGTGGCTGATAACAAAAATAAGTAGGCCGAAAAGTCATGGAGGCTTGGTATTATCAATACTCCATTTTTATATACAAGGCCACAAACTCAGATTACAGATACCAAGGTAAAAATTAATATATGCTTTGCAAGTCAACTTCTCTTCTTGTTTACCGAGATAATTAATTCACTGCATGCATGCAAGAAAACTGAGTGGATGAAGTAGCTAAGTGTCATTATGACTGTATGCATGCAGGCATTAAACAAGTTACTAGTACAAGAAATATCATTAATTTTTACGTCGATTATTGTTGGTGGCCTTGTATAGATGCAAAATGTATATTTCATAGTGGCCTTGTATAATTAAATAGAGGGAGTACTTCCATAATGAACAAATGATTGATCATTATGGTGGTGACATATTATGAATGCTTCTTCAGGTACTCCCTCCGTCTAGGTGAGTAAGTCATCTTAGGTTGTGCACCGTGACCAAGGAGGAGGGGAAAACGAGAGACATTAATGTTTATTTGCTAATTAATATCATTGCATGCAATGAACTAACCACTGCATGTCGTGTTTGTAGTCTCAACTCATTAAAAGCATGCACACCCCTCATCTTTTATTGGTTGATATGTCAAGAAACAAGAAACGAGGTAGAAGTTAATTGATGACCCACAAGTGTAGGGGATCTATCGTAGTCCTTTCGATAAGTAAGAGTGTCGAATCCAACAAGGAGCAGAAGGAAATGATAAGCGGTTTTCAGTAAGGTTTTCTCTGCAAGCACTGAAATAGTAGGTGATAGATAATTTTGTGATAAGATAAATAGTAACGAGCAAAAAGTAAATAAGGTAAATAAAGTGCAGCAAGGTGGCCCAATCCTTTATGTAGCAAAGGATAAGCCTGGATAAATTCTAATAATGAAGAAGGAGCTCCCGAGGACACATTGGGAATTATCGTCAAGCTAGTTTTCATCACGTTCGTAAGATTCGCGTTCGGTACTTTGATAATTTGATATGTGGGTGGACCGACACTTGGGTACTGCCCTAACTTGGACAAACATCCCACTTATGATTAACCCCTATTGCAAGCATCTGCAACTACAAAAAGGAGTATTAAGGTAAACCTAACCACATCATTAAACATGTGGGTCCATATCAACCCCTAACGAAGCAACGCATAAACTAGGGTTTAAGCTTCTGTCACTCTAGCAACCCATCATCTACTTATTACTTCCCTATGCCTTCCTCTAGGCCTAAATAATGGTGAAGTGTCATGTAGTCGACGTTCACATAACACCACTAGAGGAAAGACAACATACATCTCATCAAAATATCGAACGAATACCAAATTCACATGACTACTAATAGCAAGACTTCACCCATGTCCTCAGGAACAAACGTAACTACTCAGAAAGCATATTCATGTTCATAATCAGAGGAGTAATAATATGCATAGAGGATCTGAACATATGATCTTCCACCAGGTAAACCAATTAGCATCAACTACAAGGAGTAATCAACACTACTAGCAACCCACAGGTACCAATTTGTGGTTTTGATACAATATCGGATACAAGAGATGAACTAGGGTTTTGAGAGGAGATGGTGCTGGTGAAGATGTTGATGGAGATTGACCCCCTCCCGATGAGAGGATCGTTGGTGATGACGTTGGTGATGATTTCCCCCTCCCGAAGGGAAGTGTCCCCGGCAGAACAGCTCCGCCAGAGCCCTAGATTGATTCCGCCAAGGTTCCGCCTCGTGGCAGCGGAGTTTCGTCCCGTAAGTTTGCCCATGATTTTTTCCAGGGTAAAAGTGATGACATAGCAGAAGATGGACGCCGGAGGCCCACCAGGGGGCCCAGGAGATAGGGGGCGCCCCTGTCTCCTGGACAGGGTGTGGGCCCCCTGGCCTATTTCTTTCGCTCATAAATTCTTAATAAATCCAAAAAGTTGTTTCGTGGAGTTTCAGGACTTTTGGAGTTGTGCAGAATATGTTTCCAACGTTTGCTCCTTTTCCAGCCAGAATTCCAACTGCCGGCATTCCCCCTCTTCATGGTAAACCTTGTAAAATAAGAGAAAATAGCCATAAGTATTGAGATATAATGTGTAATGACAGCCCATAATGCAATAAATATTGATATAAAAGCATGATGCAAAATGGACGTATCAACTCCCCCAGGCTTAGACCTCGCTTGTCCTCAAGCGAAAGCCGAAATCGAAAAATATGTCCACATGTTTAGAGATAGAGGTGTCGATAAAAATAAAATACGGACATGAGGGCATCATGATCATTCTAATAACAATAACATATATACATTTTGTCATATGATTTCCTATGCTCAAGTAATAAGCAATTCACAATGTCAAGTATGGTTCATAAACTTCATTGGGAACTAACAAACTATGATATCAGTCATTGAAGCAATTGCAATTTATCGTAACATCAGAAAGAGTCAATAATAGAGCTTTTCAACAAGCTCACATACTCAACTATCTCGTAGTCTCCCATAATTTCTAACACTCACGCAATACTTGTGGTTATAGAGTTTCAGCCGGACACTAAGAAAGATAGGGGCTTATTGTGTTGCCTCCCAACGTATTCACCTTTAGGTGATGTCAACAATAATAGCCTATGCCAACTTACATCCAATTGGATATATGTATCATGATCTTTCAAACATGAGGAGCTTGCCAAAGGATAAAATGAAAAAGGGGAAAGGTGAGGATCACCTTGACTCAGGCATAAAGTAAAAACATAAAGTAAAAGATAAGCCCTTCGCAGAGGGAAGCAGAGGTTGTCATGCGCGTTTAGGGTTGATGCACGAAATCTTAATGCAAAAGAACGTCACTTTATATTGCCCCTTGTATGTGGACCTTTATTATGCAATCTGTCGCTTTTATTACTTCCACAACAAGTTCGTACAAAGCTTATTTTCTCTGCACTAATAAGTCATACATATTAGAGAGCAATTTTTATTGCTTGCATCGATGACAACTTACTTGAAGGATCTTACTCAATCCATAGGTAGGTATGGTGGACTCTCATAGCAAAACTGGGTTTGAGGATATTTGGAAGCACAAGTAGTATCTCTACTTGGTGCAAGGAATTTGGCTAGCAAGAGGGGGAAAGGCAAGCTCAACCTATTTGGAAGGTCAATGACAATATACTTTAACTGAGATGTCGGAAAACATAAACCATTACGTTGTCTTCCTTGTCCAACATCAACTCTTTTAGCATGTCATACTTAATGAGTGCTTCACAATCATAAAAGATGTCCAAGATAATATATTTATATGTGAACCCCTCTTTCCTTATCACTTCCTATTAATTGCAACGATGACCAAGGCTACTTTCATCAACTCTCAACAATTTTTATGCCTCATACTTTCTATGTGTGAAGTTATCACTATCCATAAGATCAATATGAACTCTTTTGTTCTTTCTACTTTCTCAAGATCATAGCAACATAGCAAAGCCCTTGACTCAACACTAATCTTTATTATAGATAGCACAAGGACTCGATTACATAAAGAGATCACAATGCAAAACTCAAAACTACTTGATATCAAAACTTCAATCTACTAGATCAAGATACTACTAAAAGGATCGAACTAAATAAAGCGGTAAAGATAGGAGTGTGATGGTGATACGATACCGGGGCACCTCCCCCAAGCTTGGCAGTTGCCAAGGGGAGTGCCCATACCCAAGTGATTATTTCTCCTTCTTCACGGTTGGTGTTATGATCTTCTTGGCGATGATGCCCTTCAGGATCCGGTTCTCCTCCTCGAGCTTATTGACTTGTTGTTTGAGGTCCATAATTTCTTTACGGAGCTTGCCCGTAATGGCCAAAGCTCCTTTTACCCAAGGATGCTGCATAGCTTCTGGAGAACACGTGAAACTCTTTTTCATATTTTCATAAGAAAGAAATCTAGAGTTGGAAGGGATGACTGAAGCAGGGACAACCAGGCTAGGTAGTTCCCCCATAGTGAATTCTGCTTGGAGACGAGAGGTAACTTCTTGATCTTCCTCCATGGCATCTATCCTTTTCAAATCAGCCTCCATCTCATCCTCCGTTGATGGTCCAAAGTGATAGGCATCGCCATTTGCTCCTGGACCTGGCGTTGGGTGAGACACCCAACTCTCCCCAACTGATTCCTGAGAAGACATCTTGCTTTATTCTGCAACAGGAACAACTCGAAATGAAAATAGAAGATATTTGCGTGATACGGTGGTCAAAACCTTCGGGAGTATATATAATGAATTTTTACTGACCAAAATACGTATCATACAAGAAAACGGAGTCTGGGAGGCACACGAGGTGCCCACGAGACACGGGGCGCCCCCTACAAGGGGGGCGCGGCCTCCTCTCTTGTGGGAGCCTCGTGTCCCTTTCGGACTACTTCTTCGTTCCTAGAATTCTTAAATAATCCAAAACTGACAAAAAATGCCATTAGAGTTGTTTTGGAGTCGGTTTACTTACCGTACCATGTACCTATGCCTTTTCGGGGTCTGGAACGTTCTGGAAAGTGTCTCTTATGTATTCCACGGGAGTTATGGTTTCAATAATATTAGTTTCAACATTGATAGGATTACCTGAAATATAATGTTTAATTCTTTGACCGTTAACCACCCTCAGATTTGTGCCTTCGAAGTTGTTGATTTTTATAGCACCAGAACGATAGACCTCCTCGATAACGTAGGGACCTTCCCATTTTGAGAGAAGTTTTCCTGCAAAAAGTCTTAAACGATAGTTGAATAATAACACATAATCTCCTATGTTAAACTCACGCTTTTGTATCCTCTTATCATGCCAGGGTTTGACTTTTTCTTTGAAAAGCTTGGCATTCTCATATGCTTGGGTTCTCCATTCATCAAGTGAGCTAATATCAAACAACCTCTTCTCACCGGCAAGTTTGAAGTCATAATTGAGCTCTTTAATAGCCCAATATGCTTTATGTTCAAGTTCAAGAGGTAAATGACATGCTTTTCCATAAACCATCTTATATGGAGACATACCCATAGGATTTTCGTATGCAGTTCTATAGGCCCATAATGCATCATCAAGTTTTTTGGACCAATTCTTTCTAGATCTATTCACAGCCTTTTGCAAAATTAATTTGAGCTCTCTATTGCTCAACTCTACTTGACCATTAGACCGCGGGTGATAAGGAGATGCGATTCTATGATTGACATCATACTTAGCAAGCATCTTACGGAAAGCACCATGAATAAAGTGTGAACCACCATCAGTTATAAGGTATCTAGGGACTCCAAACCTCGGAAAAATAACTTCTTTAAGCATTTTAATAGAAGTGTTATGATCAGCACTACTAGTTGGAATAGCTTCTACCCACTTAGTAACGTAATCAACATCAACTAAATGTTGGAAATATGCCCTAGAGGCAATAATAAAAGGATTATTATTATATTTCCTTATTCATGATAATTGTCTTTTATTCATGCTATAATTGTGTTATCGGGAAATCGTAATACATGTGTGAATACATAGACCATAATATGTCCCTAGTGAGCCTCTAGTGGACTAGCCCGTTGATCAACAGATAGTCATGGTTTCCTGACTATGGACATTGGATGTCATTGATAATGGGATCACATCATTAGGAGAATGATGTGATGGACAAGACCCAATCCTAAGCATAGCACAAGATCATGTAGTTCATTTGCTAGAGCTTTTCCAATGTCAAGTATATTTTCCTTAGACCATGAGATCGTGTAACTACCGGACAGCGTAGGAGTGCTTTGGGTGTACCAAATGTCACAATGTAACTGGGTGACTATAAAGGTATACTACGGGTATCTCCGAAAGTGTCTGTTGGGTTGACACGGATCGAGACTGGGATTTGTCACTCCGTATGACGGAGAGGTATCTCTGGGCCCACTCAGTAATGCATCATCATAATGAGCTCAAAGTGACCAAATGTCTGGTCACGGGATCATGCATTATGGTACGAGTAAAGTGACTTGCCAGTAACGAGATTGAACGAGGTATTGGGATACCGACGATCGAATCTCGGGCAAGTAACATACCGATTGACAAAGGGAATTGTATACGGGGTTGCTTGAATCCTCGACATCGTGGTTCATCCGATGAGATCATCGAGGAGCATGTGGGAGCCAACATGGGTATCCAGATCCCGCTGTTGGTTATTGATCGGAGAGCCATCTCGGTCATGTCTACGTGTCTCCCGAACCCGTAGGGTCTACACACTTAAGGTTCCGTGATGCTAGGATTGTAGAGATATTAGTATGCAGCAAACCAAAAGTTGTTCAAAGTCCCGGATGAGATCCCGGACGTCACAAGGAGTTCCGAAATGGTCCGGAGGTAAAGAATTATATATGGGAAGTCGAGTTTCGGCCATCGGGAAAGTTTCGGGGGTCACCGGTATTGTACCGGGACCACTGGAAGGGTCCCGGGGGTCCACCGGGTGGGGCCACCTATCTCGAAGGGTCCCATGGGCTGAAATAGGAGGGGAACCAGCCCCTGGTGGGCTGGTGCACCCCTCCTTGGCCCCCACCTGTGCCTAGGGTTGAGAACCCTAGGGGAGGGGGCGCCTCCACTTGCCTTGGGTGGCAAGGCACCCCCTTGGCCGCCGCCCCACCTTGGAGATTCAATCTTCTAGGGCCGGCGCCCCCCAAGGGTCCCTATATAAAGAGGGGGGAGGGAGGGCAGCCGCACCCTTGCACTTGGCGCCTCCCTTCCCCCTTGCTACACCTCTCCCTCCCGCAGACGCTTGGCGAAGCCCTGCCGGGATCCCTGCTGCATCCACCATCACGCCGTCGTGCTGCTGGATCTTCATCAACCTCTCCTTTCCCCTTGCTGGATCAAGAAGGAGGAGACGTCACGCTGATCGTACGTGTGTTGAACGCAGAGGTGCCATCCATTCGGCGCTAGGATCTCCGGTGATTTGGATCACGACGAGTACGACTCCCTCAACCCCGTTCTCTTGAACGCTTCCGCTCGATCTACAAGGGTATGTAGATGCACTCCTCTCTCTCGTTGCTAGATGAACTCATAGATTGATCTTGGTGAAACCGTAGGAAATTTTTTGTTTTCTGCAACGTTCCCCAACAGTGGCATCATGAGCTAGGCCTATGCGTAGTTCTCTTTACACGAGTAAAACACAAATCTGTTGTGGGCGTAGATGTTGTCAACTTTCTTGCCACTACTAGTCTTATTTTTCTTCAGCGGTATTGTGGGATGAAGCGGCCCGGACCGACCTTACACATACGCTTACGTGAGACAGGTTCCACCGACTGACATGCACTAGTTGCATAAGGTGGCTAGCGGGTGTCTGTCTCTCCCACTTTAGTTGGAGCGGATTCGATGAAAAGGGTCCTTATGAAGGGTAAATAGAAGTTGACAAATCATGTTGTGGCTTTTTCGTAGGTAAGAAAACATTCTTGCTAGAACCCTATTGCAGCCACGTAAAAGATGCAACAACAATTAGAGGACGTCTAACTTGTTTTTGCAGCAATTGCTTCGTGATGTGATATGGCCAAAAGTTGTGATGAATGATCAATGATATATTGTGATGTATGCGATCATGTTCTTGTAATAGGAATCACGACTTGCATGTTGATGAGTATGACAACCGGCAGGAGCCATAGGAGTTGTCTTAATTATTGTATGACCTGCGTGTCAATGATTTAACGCCATGTAATTACTTTACTTTATTGCTAAACCGTTAGCTATAGTAGTAGAAGTAATAGTTGGCGAGCAACTTCATGGAGACACGATGATGGAGATCATGGTGTCATGCCGGTGACGAAGATGATCATGGAGCCCCGAAGATGGAGATCAAAGGAGCTATATGATATTGGTCATATCATCTCACTACTATTTGATTGCATGTGATGTTTATCATGTTTTTGCATCTTGTTTACTTAGAACGACGGTAGTAAATAAGATGATCCCTCATAATAATTTCAAGAAAGTGTTCCCCCTAACTGTGCGCCGTTGCGACAGTTTGTTGTTTCGAAGCACCAGGTGATGATCGGGTGTGATAGATTCTAATGTTCACATACAACGGGTGTAAGACAGATTTACACATGCAAAACACTTAGGTTAACTTGACGAGCCTAGCATGTACAGACATGGCCTCGGAACACAAGAGACCGAAAGGTCGAAAATGAGTCGTATGAAAGATACGATCAACATGGAGATGTTCACCGATGATGACTAGTCCGTCTCACGTGATGATCGGACATGGCCAAGTCGACTTGGATGTAACACTTAGATGACTAGAGGGATCTCTAATCTGAGTGGGAGTTCATTAAATAATTTGATTAGATGAACTTAATTATCATGAACTTAGTCTAAAATCTTTGCAAAAATGTCTTATAGATCAAATGGCCAATGCTCATGTCAACATGAGCTTCAACGCGTTCCTAGAGAAAACCAAGCTGAAAGATGATGGCAGCAACTATACGGACTGGGTCCGAAACCTGAGGATCATCCTCATAGCTGCCAAGAAAGCATATGTCCTAGAAGGACCGCTAGGTGAAGCACCCATCCAAGAGAACCAAGACGTTATGAACGCTTGGCAGTCACGTGCTGATGATTACTCCCTCGTTCAGTGCGGCATGCTTTACAGCTTAGAACCGAGGCTCCAAAAGCGTTTTGAGCAACACGGAGCATATGAGATGTTCGAGGAGCTGAAAATGGTTTTCCAAGCTCATGCCCGGGTCGAGAGATATGAAGTCTCCAACAAGTTCTATAGTTGTAAGATGGATGAAAATAGTTCTGTCAGTGAGCACATACTCAAAATGTCTGGGTTGCACAACCGCCTGTCCCGGCTGGACATTAACCTCCCGGACGAGGCGGTCATTGACAGAATCCTTCAGTCGCTCCCACCGAGCTACAAGAGCTTTGTGATGAACTACAATATGCAGGGGATGGTGAAAACTATTCCTGAAGTATTTTCAATGCTGAAGTCAGCAGAGGTAGAAATTAAAAAGGAGCATCAAGTGTTGATGGTCAATAAAACCACCAAGTTCAAGAAAGGCAAGGATAAGAAGAACTTCAAGAAGGACGGCAAGGATGTTGCCGCGCCCGGTAAGCCAGTTGCCGAGAAGAAGTCAAAGAATGGACCCAAGCCTGAGACAGAGTGCTTTTATTGCAAAGGGAAGGGTCACTGGAAGCGGAACTGCCCCAAATACTTAGTGGACAAGAAGGCCGGCAACACTAAAGGTATATGTGATATACATGTAATTGATGTGTACCTTACCAGTGCTCGTAGTAGCTCCTGGGTATTTGATACCGGTGTCGTTGCTCATATTTGTAACTCAAAGCAGGAGCTACGGAATAAGCAGAGACTGGCGAAGGACGAGGTGACGATGCGCGTCGGGAATGGTTCCAAGGTCGATGTGATCGCCGTCGGCACGCTACCTCTACATTTACCCACAGGATTAGTTTTAAACCTCAATAATCGTTATTTAGTGCCAAATTTGAGCATGAACATTGTATCTGGATCTCGTTTAATACGAGATGGCTACTCATTCAAATTCGAGAATAATGGTTGTTCTATTTATATGAGAGATATGTTTTATGGTCATGCCCCGATGGTCAATGGTTTATTCTTAATGAATCTCGAACGTAATGTTACACATATTCATAGTGTGAATACCAAAAGATGTAAAGTTGATAACGATAGTCCCACATACTTGTGGCACTGCCGCCTTGGTCACATTGGTGTCAAGTGCATGAAGAAGCTCCATGCAGATGGACTTTTAGAGTCTCTCGATTATGAATCATTTGACACATGCGAACCATGCCTCATGGGCAAAATGACCAAGACTCCGTTCTCCGGAACAATGGAGCGAGCAACCAACTTATTGGAAATCATACATACTGATGTGTGCAGTCCAATGAGCGTCGAGGCTCGTGGAGGATATCGTTATGTTCTCACTCTCACTGATGACTTAAGTAGATGTGGGTATGTCTACTTGATGAAACACAAGTCTGAGACCTTTGAAAAGTTCAAGGAATTTCAGAATGAAGTAGAGAATCAACGTGACCGAAAGATAAAGTTCTTGCAATCAGATCATGGAGGAGAATATTTAAGTCACGAATTTGGTACGCACTTAAGAAAATGTGGAATCGTTTCACAACTCACGCCGCCTGGAACACCTCAGCGTAACAGTGTGTCCGAATGTCGTAATCGCACTCTATTGGATATGGTGCGATCTATGATGTCTCTTATCGATTTACCGCTATCATTTTGGGGATACGCTCTAGAGACAGCTGCATTCACTTTAAATAGAGCTCCGTCTAAATACGTTGAGATGACACCGTATGAATTATGGTTTGGGAAGAAACCTAAGCTGTCGTTTCTAAAAGTTTGGGGATGCGATGCTTATGTCAAGAAACTTCAACCTGAAAAGCCCGAACCCAAGTCGGAAAAATGCGTCTTCATAGGATACCCTAAGGAAACCATTGGGTATACCTTCTACCTTAGATCTGAAGGCAAGATCTTTGTTGCCAAGAACGGATCCTTTCTGGAAAAAGAGTTTCTCTCGAAAGGAGTAAGTGGGAGGAAAGTAGAACTTGATGAAGTACTACCTCTTGAACCGGAAAGTAGTGCAACTCAGGAAAATGTTCCTGTGGTGCCTACACCGACTGGAGAGGAAATCAATGATGATGATCAAGGTACTTCGGATCAAGTTGCTACTGAACTTCATAGGTCCACAAGGACACGTTCCACACTAGAGTGGTATGGCAACCCTGTCCTGGAAATCATGTTGTTAGACAACGGTGAACCTTCGAACTATGAAGAAGCGATGGCGGGCCCAGATTCCAACAAATGGCTTGAAGCCATGCAATCCGAGATAGAATACATGTATGAAAACAAAGTATGGACTTTGACAGACTTTCCCGATGATCGGCGAGCGATAGAAAACAAATGGATCTTTAAGAAGAAGACGGACGCGGATGGTAATGTTACCATCTATAAAGCTCGACTTGTCGCTAAGGGTTATTGGCAAGTTCAAGGGGTTGACTACGATGAGACTTTCTCTCCCGTAGCGAAGCTGAAGTCCGTCCGAATCATGTTAGCAATTGCCGCATACTATGATTATGAGATATGGCAGATGGATGTCAAAACGGCATTCCTTAATGGCTATCGTAAGGAAGAACTGTATATGATGCAGCCAGAAGGTTTTGTCGATCCTAAGAATGCTAACAAGGTATGCAAGCTCCAGCGATCCATTTATGGGCTGGTGCAAGCATCTTGGAGTTGGAACATTCGCTTTGATGAGATGATCATAGCGTTTGGGTTTATGCAGACTTATGAAGAAGCCTGCGTTTACAAGAAAGTGAGTGGGAGCTCTGTAGCATTTCTCATATTATATGTAGATGACATACTTTTGATGGGAAATGATATAGAACTTTTGGAAAGCATTAAGGCCTACTTGAATAAGTGTTTTTCAATGAAGGATCTTGGAGAAGCTGCTTACATATTAGGCATCAAGATCTATAGGGATAGATCGAGATGCCTCATAGGTCTTTCACAAAGCACATACCTTGATAAGATATTGAAGAAGTTCAAAATGGATCAGTCCAAGAAAGGGTTCTTGCCTGTATTGCAAGGTGTGAGATTGAGCTCGGCTCAATGCCCGACCACGACAGAAGATAAAGAAGAGATGAGTGTCATCCCCTATGCCTCAGCCATAGGATCTATTATGTATGCCATGCTATGTACCAGACCTGATGTAAACCTTGCCATAAGTTTGGTAGGAAGGTACCAAAGTATTCCCGGCAAGGAACACTGGACAGCGGTCAAGAATATCCTGAAGTACCTGAAAAGGACAAATGACATGTTTCTCGTCTATGGAGGTGACAAAGAGCTCGTCGTAAAGGGTTACGTCGACGCTAGCTTCGACACAGATCTGGATGACTCTAAGTCACAAACCGGATACGTGTATATGTTGAATCATGGAGCAGTAAGCTGGTGCAGTTGCAAGCAGAGCGTCGTGGCGGGATCTACATGTGAAGCAGAGTACATGGCAGCCTCGGAGGCAGCGCATGAAGCAATATGGATGAAGGAGTTCATCACCGACCTAGGATTCATACCCAATGCGTCGGGGCCGATCACTCTCTTCTGTGATAACACTGGAGCTATTGCCCTTGCCAAGGAGCCCAGGTTTCACAAGAAGACCAGGCACATCAAGCGTCGTTTCAACTCTATCCGTGAAAATGTTCAAGATGGAGACATAGATATTTGCAAAGTACATACGGATCTGAATGTCGCAGATCCGTTGACTAAACCTCTTCCGCGAGCAAAACATGATCAACACCAGAACTCTATGGGTGTTCGATTCATCACAATGTAACTAGATTATTGACTCTAGTGCAAGTGGGAGACTGTTGGAAATATGCCCTAGAGGCAATAATAAAAGGATTATTATTATATTTCCTTGTTCGTGATAGTTGTCTTTTATTCATGCTATAATTGTGTTATCAGGAAATCGTAATACATGTGTGAATACATAGACCATAATATGTCCCTAGTGAGCCTCTAGTCGACTAGCCCATTGATCAACAGATAGTCATGGTTTCCTGACTATGGACATTGGATGTAATTGATAACGCGATCACATCATTAGGGGAATGATGTGATGGACAAGACCCAATCCTAAGCATAGCACAAGATCGTGTAGTTCGTTTGCTAGAGCTTTTCCAATGTCAAGTATCTTTTCCTTAGACCATGAGATCGTGTAACTCCCGGACACCGTAGGAGTGCTTTGGGTGTACCAAACGTCACAACGTAACTGGGTGACTATAAAGGTATACTACGGGTATCTCCGAAAGTGTCTGTCGGGTTGACATGGATCGAGACTGGGATTTGTCACTCCGTATGACGGAGAGGTATCTCTGGGCCCACTCAGTAATGCACCATCATAATGAGCTCAAAGTGACCAAGTGTCTGGTCACGGGATCATGCATTATGGTACGAGTAAAGTGACTTGCCGGTAACAAGATTGAACGAGGTATTAGGATACCGACGATCGAATCTCGGGCATGTAACATACCGATTGACAAAGGGAATTGTATACGGGGTTGCTTGAATCCTCGACATCGTGGTTCATCCGATGAGATTATCGAGGAGCATGTGGGAGCCAACATGGGTATCCAGATCCCGCTGTTGGTTATTGACCGGAGAGCCGTCTCGGTCATGTCTACGTGTCTCCCGAACCCGTAGGGTCTACACACTTAAGGTTCGGTGATGCTAGGGTTGTAGAGATATTAGTATGCAGCAAACCGAAAGTTGTTCGGAGTCCCGGATGAGATCCCGGACGCCACGAGGAGTTCTGGAATGGTCCGGAGATAAAGAATTATATATGGGAAGTCGAGTTTCGGCCATCGGGAAAGTTTGGGGGGTCACCGGTATTGTACCGGGACCACCGGAAGGGTCCCGGGGGTCCACCGGGTGGGGCCACCTATTCCGGAGGGCCCCATGGGCTGAAGTGGGAGGGGAACCAGCCCCTATTGGGCTGGTGCGCCCCCCTTGGGCCCCCCTGCGCCTAGGGTTGGGAACCCTAGGGGAGGGGGCGCCTCCACTTGCCTTGGGTGGCAAGGCACCCCCTTGGCCGCCGCCCCACCTTGGAGATTCAATCTTCTAGGGCCGGCGCCCCCCAAGGGTCCCTATATAAATAGGGGGGAGGGAGGGCAGCCGCACCCCTGCACTTGGCGCCTCCCTTCCCCCTTGCTACACCTTTCCCTCCAGCAGACGCTTGGCGAAGCCCTGCCGGGATCCCTGCTGCATCCACCACCACGCCGTCGTGCTGCTGGATCTTCATCAACCTCTCCTTTCCCCTTGATGGATCAAGAAGGAGGAGACGTCACACTGACCATACGTGTGTTGAACGCGGAGGTGCCGTCTGTTCGGCGCTAGGATCTCCGGTGATTTGGATCACGACGAGTACGACTCCCTCAACCCCGTTCTCTTGAACGCTTCCGCTCGATCTACAAGGGTATGTAGATGCACTCCTCTCTCTCGTTGCTAGATGAACTCATAGATTGATCTTGGTGAAACCATAGGAAATTTTTTGTTTTCTGCAACGTTCCCCGACACTAAAATATGTGTATAACCATTGGAGGCAGGAAAAGGTCCAATATAATCAAAGCCCCAAACATCAAACGGTTAGATAACAAGAGAATAATTCATAGGCATTTCTTGACGTCTACTAATGTTACCTATTCTTTGACATTCATCACAAGATAAGACAAACTTACGAGCATCTTTGAAGAGAGTAGGCTAATTTAAACCAGATTGTAGTACCTTGTGTGCAGTTCTATCTCCAGCGTGGTGTCCTCCATAAGATTCAGAATGACACTTGCGTAGGATTTGTTCCTGTTCATGCTCAGGCACACAACGTCTAATAATACCATCTACTCCTTCTTTATAAAGGTGTGGATCATCCCAGAAGTAATGTCTTAAATCATAAAATAACTTTTTCTTTTGCTGGTATGTGAAACTAGGCGGTATATATTTAGCAACAATGTAATTAGCATAATCAGCATACCAAGGAGCACATTGACAACCGCTAATTGTTCATCAGGAAAACTATCATTAATAGGCAGTGGGTCATCAAGAACATTCTCTAACCTAGACAAGTTATCTGCAACGGGGTTCTCAGCTCCCTTTCTATCAATAATATGCAAGTCAAATTCTTGGAGCAAGAGAACCCATCTAATGAGTCTAGGCTTAGCATCTTTCTTTTCCATAAGATATTTAATAGCAGCATGATCTGTGTGAATAGTAACTTTGGAATCAACAATATAAGGTCTAAACTTATCACATGCAAACACAACTGCTAAGAACTCTTTTTCAGTAGTAGCATAATTTCTATGGGCAGTATCAAGAGTCTTACTGGCACACTAGATAACATTCAATTTCTTATTGATACGTCTCCAACGTATCTATAATTTTTGATTGTTCCATGCTATTATATTACCTGTTTTGGATGCTTATGGGCTTTATTTTATACATTATTATCATTTTTGGGACTAACCTACTAACCGGAGGCCTAGCCCGTATTGCTGTTTTTTTGCCTATTTCAGTATTTTGAAGAAAAGGAATATCAAACGGAGTCCAAACGGAATGAAACCTTCGGGAGCGTTATTTTTGGAACAAATCTGATCCGGAGAGCTTGGAGTGCAAGTCAAGAAAGCTCCGAGGGCTCCACGAGATAGGAGGGCGCGCCCCTTGTCCCGTGGGCCCCTCGGGCGTCCACCGACGTGCTTCTTCCTCCTATATATACCCACGGACCCCGAAAACATCCAGGGGCACCACGAAACACAATTTCCACCATCGTAACCTTCTGTATCCGCGAGATCCCATCTTGGAGCCTTCGCCGGCACTCTGCCGGAGGGGGAATCAACCATAGAGGGCCTCTACA
The DNA here is from genome assembly GCF_018294505.1 of Triticum aestivum. Lineage (NCBI taxonomy): Eukaryota > Viridiplantae > Streptophyta > Magnoliopsida > Poales > Poaceae > Triticum > Triticum aestivum. The sequence goes on from NC_057807.1 coordinate 399,550,443, forward strand.
TCAACACCCTTGCCCCTCCTATGAGTTGTGAGTAGTTTACCACAAACCTACGGGTCCATAGTTATTAGCTAGATGGCTTCTTCTCTCTTTTTGGATCTCAATACAATGATCTCCCCCTCTCTTGTGGAGATCTATTCGATGTAATTTCTTTTTGCGGTGTGTTTGTCAAGATCCGATGGATTGTGAGTTTATGTTCAGATTTATCTATGGTTATTAATTGAATCTTCTCTGAATTCTTTTATGTATGATTGAGTTATCTTTGCAAGTCTCTTCGAATTATCGGTTTGGTTTGGCCTACTAGATTGATCTTTCTTGCCATGGGAGAAGTGCTTAGCTTTGGGTTCAATCTTGCGGTGTTCTTACCCAGTGACAGAAAGGGTTGCAAGACACGTATTGTATTGTTGCCATCGAGGATAACAAGATGGGGTTTATATCATATTGCATGAGTTTATCCCTCTACATCATATCATCTTGCTTAATGCGTTACTCCGTTCTTATGAACTTAATACTCTAGATGCATGCTGGATAGCGGTCGATGTGTGGAGTAATAGTAGTAGATGCAGGCAGGAGTCGGTCTACTTGTTTTGGATGTGATGCCTATATACATGATCATGCCTAGATAACGTCATAATTATTCGCTTTTCTATCAATTGCTTGACAGTAATTTGTTCACCCACCGTAATACTTATGCTCTCGAGAGAAGCCTCTAGTGAAATATATGGCCCCCGGGTCTATCTCTTATCATATTTTCTTTCAATCTACTTTTATTTGCATCTTTACTTTTCTTGCATCTATATCATAAAATACCAAAAATATATTTATCTTATCATACTATCTTTATTAGATCTCACTTTCGCAAGTGGCCGTGAAGGGATTGACAACCCCTTTATTGCGTTGGTTGCGAGTTCTCAGTTTGTTTGTGTAGGTGCATGAGACTTTTGAGGAGCCTCCTACTGGATTGATACCTTGGTTCTCAAAAACTGAGGGAAATACTTACGCTACACTTGCTGCATCACCCTCTCCTCTTCGGGGAAAACCAACGCTAGCTCAAGACGTAGCAAGAAGGATTTCTGGCGCCGCTGCCGGGGAGGTCTTCGCTCAAGTAAAGACATACCAAGTACCCATCACAAACTCATCTCCCTCGCATTTACATTATTTGGCATTTGCCTCTCATTTTCCTCTCCCCCACTTCACCCTTGCCGTTTTATTCGCCCTCTCTTCCCCAATCTCCTCCTCTCTCTTTTTCACTTGCCTCCTTTTGTGTGCTTGTTTGTTGTTTGACCTTATGGCTACGCCTAAGGGACCTGAACACCTTCTCAGAAGGATGGATGAGATTGAATCAAATATTAGAAGCTTTATGAATTTGCAATTTGAGCATAATAATTTTTTTAGAAAAGAGCTTCAGGAACAAAAAAGTTTTTTGGGATTTATGAACAAAGAGCTTGATGATATGAATAAAGAATTCTATGGTGTTAATGCTCAAATTACCCGACTTGAAAATGCTATAACCAAAATTTCTGACAAGCAAGCCACCTTAGTCAATAAGATGGCCGCTAAACCAGAAAAGATACATGAAAATAATGATGAGGATCTTAAAGTTATTGATACATCTCCTATTAGATCTATGTTTTGCAATATGAATTTTGATGATTATGGGAGTGATGATGAATCAACTTTGCCTAGAAGGCGTTCCAAAAATTCGGAATCTTTAGATCTTAATGCTAAATTTGGTAAAAGAGAGATTGGAGAATCCTCAACTCCTAATAACATAGAACCTACTATCTCAGATTTCAAGGAATTTGATTATGATAATTGCTCTTTAAAAGGTTGTATTTCCCTGTTGCAATCCGTTGTTAATTCTCCTCATGCTTATAGTCAAAACAAAGCTTTTACCAAACATATTGTTGATGCCTTGATGCAATCCTATGATGAAAAACTTAATTTGTAAGTTTCTATACCTAGAAAACTTAATGATGAGTGGGAACCTACTATAAGGATTAGAATTAAAGATTTTGAGTGTTTTGCTTTGTGTGATTTGGGTGCTAGTGTTTCCACAATTCCGAAAACTTTATGTGATATTCTAGACTTCCATGATCTTGATGATTGCTCTTTAAATTTGCACCTTTAGGATTCCACCATTAAAAAGCCTATGGGAAGGATCAATGATGTTCTTATTGTTGCTAATAGAAATTTGGTGCCCGTAGATTTTATCGTTCTTGATATAGATTGCAATCTTTCTTGCCCTATCATTCTTGGTAGACCTTTCCTTGGAATGATTGGTGCGATTATTGATATGAAGGAAGGGAACATTAGATTCCAATTTCCTTCAAAGAAAGGCATGGAGCACTTTCCAAGAAATAAAGTCAAATTACCTTATGAATCTATCATGCGTGCTACTTATGAATCAAGTGCCAAAGATGGCACTCCTTAGATCTATCCTTGCTTTTATGCCTAGCTAGAGACGTTAAACGATAGCGCTAGTTGGGAGGCAACCCAATTTTCTTTATGTTCTTTGTTTTTGTTCATGTTTAGTGTTAAATTTTGTTTCTACTTTCTGTTTAGATGTGTTTTTATCTTTTGTTTAGTGTTTGTGCCAAGTAGAACCTATAGGATAAACTATGATGATGGTTGATTTGATTCTGCTGAAAAACAGAAACTTTGCGCTCACGAGAAAAAATTCAATACATCACAGAAAAGATATTTTGCGTTGATTCTTTTTGATGCTGATCAATAAACAAATTCTCCAGTACGTCCTATTTTGGTAGGATTTTTAGAGTTCCATAAGTTTGCGTTAGTTACAGATTGCTACAGACTGTTCTGTTTTTGACAAATTCTGTTTTTCGTGTGTTGTTTGCTTATTTCAATGCATTTATGGCTAATAAATTAGTTTATAAACCATAAGGAAGTTGGAATACAGTAGGTTTAACACCAAAATAAATAAAGAATGAGTTCATTGCAGTACCTTATGTGGTGGTTTTGTTTTCTTTCACTAACGGAGCTTACAAGATTTCCTGTTGAGTTTTGTGTTGTGAAGTTTTCAAGTTTTGGGTAAAGCTTTTATGGACTATGGAATAAAGAGTGGCAAGAGCCTAAGCTTGGGGATGCTTATGGCACCCCAAGATATTCAAGAATAGCCAAAAGCCTAAGCTTGGGGATGCCCCGGGAAGGCATCCCCTCTTTCGTCTTCGTTCATTGGTAACTTTACTTGGAGCTATATTTTTATTCGCTACATGATATGTGTTTTGCTTGGAGCGTCGTGTATTATATTGGTCTTTGCTTGTTAGTTTACCACAATCATCCTTGCTGTAACACACCTTTTTGGAGAAGCCTATTTGATTAGAATTTGCTAGAATACTCTATGTGCTTCACTTATATCTTTTGAGCTTGATAGTTTTTGCTCTAGTGCTTCACTTATATCTTTTAGAGCATGGTGGTGGATTAATTTTATAGAAATTGCTAGTCTCTCATGCTTCACTTATATTATTTTGAGAGTCTCTTAGAACAGCATGGTATTTGCTATGGTTTTAATTTGGTCCTAGAATGATGAGCATCCAAGTTGGGTATAATAAAAACTATCATAGAAAGTGAATTGGATGCTATGATCAATTTGATGCTTGATAATTGTTTTGAGATATGGAGGTAGTAATATTAAAGTCATGCTAGTTGGGTGATTATGGATTTAAAGAATGCTTGAGTTGAAGTTTGTGATTCCCGTAGCATGCACGTATGGTGAACCGCTTTGTGATGAAGTTGGAGCACAATTTTATTTATTGATTGTCTTCCTTATGAGTGGCAGTCGGGGACGAGCGATGGTCTTTTCCTACCAATCTATCCCCCTAGGAGCATGCGTGTAGTGCTTTGGTTTTTGATGAATTCTAAATTTTTACAACAAGTTTATGAGTTCTTTTGATTAATGTTGAGTCCATGGATTATACGCACTCCTTTCACCCCCTCCATTATTGCTAGCCTCTCTTGTATCGTGCAACTTTCACCGGTACCAAACACCCACCATACTCCTCCCTCAAAACAGCCACCATACCTACCTATTATGGCATTTCCATAGCCATTCCGAGATATATTGCCATGCAACTTTCTACCATTCCATTCATATGACACACATTACTTTTGTCATATTGTTTTTTGCATGAACATGTAGTTGACATTGTATTTGTGGCAAAGCCATTGTTCATAATTCTTTCATACATGTCACTCTTGATTCATTGCATATCCTAGTATACCGTCGGAGGCATTCATATAGAGTCATATTTTGTTCTAAGTATTGAGTTGTAATTGTTGAGTTGTCAAAAAATAAAAGTGTGATGATCATCATTATTAGAGCATTGTCCCAGTGAGGAAAGGATGATGGAGACTATGATTCCCCCATAAGTCGGGATGAGACTCCGGACGAAATATAAAATAAAAGAGCCATAAAAAAGGAGAAAAGGCCCAAATAAAAAAATGAGAGAAAAAGAGAGAAGGGACAATGCTACTATCCTTTTACCACACTTGTGCTTCAAAGTAGCACCATGATCTTCATGATAGTGAGTCTCATATGTTGTCACTTCCATTTACTAGTGGGAATTTTTCATTATAGAACTTGGCTTGTATATTCCAATGATGGGCTTCCTCAAAATGCCCTAGGTCTTGGTGAGCAAGCAAGTTGGATGCACCCCACTAGTTTTCTTTTGTTGAGCTTTCATATATTTATAGCTCTAGTGCATCCGTTGCATGGCAATCCCTACTCACTCACATTGATATCTATTAATGGACATCTCCATAGCCCGTTGATACGCCTAGTTGATGTGAGACTATCTTCTCCTTTTTTGTCTTCTCCACAACCACCGTTCTATTCCACATATAGTGCTATGTCCATGGCTCACGCTCATGTATTGCGTGAAAGTTGAAAAAGTTTGAGATTATTAAAGTATGAAACAATTGCTTGGCTCGTCATCGGGGTTGTGCATGATTAAATACTTTGTATGATGAAGATAGAGCTTAGCCAGACTATATGATTTTGTAGGGATAACTTTCTTTTGGCCATGCTATTTTGAGAAGACATGATTACTTGCTTAGTATGCTTGAAGTATTGATACGTCTCCAACGTATCTATAATTTTTGATTGCTCCATGCTACTTTATCTACTGTTTTGGACTATACTGAGCTTTATTTTCCACTTTCATATTATTTTTGGGACTAACCTATTAACCGGAGTCCCAGCCCAGAATTCTTGTTTTTTTGCCTATTTCAGTATTTCGAAGAAACAGAATATCAAACGGAGTCCAAACGGAATAAAACATTTGGGAACGTGATTTTCTCACCGAACGTGATCTAGGAGACTTGGACCCTGCTCCAAGGAACAGCCGTGGAGGTCACGAGGGTGGAGGGCGCCCCCCTGGGCGCGCCCCCCTACCTCGTGGGCCCCCTATTGCTCCACCGACGTACTCCTTCCTCCTATATATACCTACGTACCCCCGTCAGATCAAATACAGAGCCAAAAACCTAATTCCACCGTCGCAACTTTCTGTATCCATGACATCCCATCTTGGGGCCTGTTCCGGAGCTCCGCCGGAGAGGGAATCTACCATGGGGGGCTTCTACATCAACACCATAGCCTCTTCGATGAAGTGTGAGTAGTTTACTTCAGACCTTCGGGTCCATAGCTAGTAGCTAGATGACTTCTTCTCTCTTTTTGGATCTCAATACAATGTTCATCCCCTCTCTTGTGGAGATCTATTCGATGTAATCTTCTTTTTGCGGTGTGTTTGTTGAGACCGATGAATTGTGGGTTTATGATACAGCTTGTCTATGAACAATATTTTATTCTTCTCTGAATTCTTTTATGTATGATTGAGTTATCTTTGCAAGTCTCTTCGAATTATCCGTTTGGTATGGCGAACTAGATTGGTAGTTCTTGCAATGGGAGAAGTGTTTAGCTTTGGGTTCAATCTTGCGGTGTCCTTACCCAGTGACAGAAAGGGTTGCAAGGCACGTATTGTATTGTTGCCATCGAGGATAACAAGATGGGTTTTTCATAATATTGCATGAATTTATCCCTCTACATCATGTCATCTTGCTTAAGGCGTTACTCTGTTTTTAACTTAATACTCTAGATGCATGCTGGATAGCGGTCGATGAGTGGAGTAATAGTAGTAGATGCAGAATCGTTTCGATCTACTTGTTTTGGACGTGATGCCTATATACATGATCATACCTAGATAATCTCATAATTATTCGCTTTTCTATCAATTGCTCAACAGTAATTTGTTCACCCACCGTAGAATACTTATGCTCTCGAGAGAAGCCACTAGTGAAACCTATGGCCCCCGGGTCTATTCTCATCATATCAATCTTTGTTACTTTATTACTTGCTTTGTTTTTACTTTGCCTTTTACTTTTTACTTTGTATCTCTATATCAAAAATACCAAAAATATTATTTATCATCTCTATCAGATCTCACCCTCGTAAGTGTCCGTGAAGGGTTGACAACCCCTAATCGCGTTGGTTGTGAGTAGCTATCGTTTTGTGTAGGTACGAGGGACTCGTGCATGATCTCCTACTGGATTCATACATTGGTTCTCAAAAACTGAGGGAAATACTTACGGTACTTTACTGCATCATCCTCTCCTCTTCGAGGAAATCCAACGCAGTGCTCAAGAGGTAGCAAGAAGAATTTCTGGCGCCGTTGCCGGGGAGTTTGCGCAAAAGTCAACCATACCAAGTACCCATCACAATCCCTATCTCTCGCATTACAATATTTGCCTCTCATTTTCCTCTCCCCCACTTCACCCTTGCCGTTTTATTCGCCCTCTCTTTCCCAATCTCCTCCTCTCTTTCTCTTTTGCCTTTCTGTTTGTCTGTGTGCTTGCTTGCTTGTCGTCATGTCTAATTCTTTATCTTCTCCGTTATCTCCCAAGAATGAAGTTCTAAATTTTAAGCAAAGGGAGGGAGAATCTGAAAGACGCTTGGTATAGAATTTGCAATGCTCAAAATAGATCTACCAGGAAGCAATCTACCTCAGTTCTTCTTCGTAATTTTTACATAGGTGCTAATCCTTGGTATAGATATATCCTTGATACCATTACTGGAGGAAATTTCTTGGGTAGCCATACTTTTGATTCCTATAATGCTTTATTAGATTTATTCGGCACCCCACCTCTTTTGATTAATGGAACCACGTTAACTTTGGAGCATGATATGCAAAGACTTGAAATTATTGAAAATAAAGTTGCTACCATTGAATCAATTTAAAATCTTGATAAAAAGATCCACAATCAAATTACCCAATATGGATCTAAGGTAGGAATGACTTTGAAGAATATTAAAGAAAAAGAACCCATAGTTAATGAGAAAATAAATCTAGATTCCACAAGAATCGATAAACTTGAGGGTATCATTACCAACTTGGGAACCGCTTTTTCTTCCGTACAAAACACTCCAAGTTCTTCTACTAAAAATACTAAGCTCATTTATGTTCCTAAAAATAAGGGTGAGTTATCTAGTAAGGAAACTGCGGATCTTAAATCTATAAGTGTTCATCCCAATCTTTTTACTATCATTAAGGAACCTTTTGCCATGAATGAATTTTTCGATCTTTTGCCTGAAAATTTGACCATTGCTAGAAAGAAAGAAAATTCTAAAGGAGGTAGATGCCTCATTGAGGAATTGCCTACCAAAGATGGCAAAACTTAGATCTTTCCTCGCTTTTATGCCTAGCTAGGGGCGTTAAACGATAGCGCTTGTTGGGAGGCAACCCAATTTTATTTTGTGTTTTTTGTTTTTGATTCAGTTGGGAATAAATTATCCATCTAATTTCTGTTTAGATGTGGTTTTGTGTTTTAATTAGTGTTTGTGCCAAGTAGAACCTATAGGGTAAGCTATGATGATAGTTGATTTGATTCTATTGAAAAACAGAAACTTTGCGCTCACGAGAAAAAAATCAATAAATCACAGGAACGTGATTTTGAATTGATTCTTTTTGATGCTGACCAATAAACAAATTTTTCAGTAAGTCCTATTTTGGTAGAATTTTTAGAGTTCCAGAAGTTTGCGTTAGTTACAGATTGCTACAGACTGTTCTGTTTTTGACAGATTCTGTTTTTCTTGTGTTGTTTGCTTATTTCAATGCATCTATGGCTAATAAATTAGTTTATAAACCATAAGGAAGTTGGAATATAGTAGGTTTAACACTAATATAAATAAATAATGAGTTCATTACAGTACCTTGAAGTAGTCTTTTGTTTTCTTTCACTAACGGAGCTCACGAGATTTCTATTGAGTTTTGTGTTGTGTAGTTTTCAAGTTTTGGGTGAATTATTTTGATGGATGATGGAACAAAGAGTGGCAAGAGCCTAAGCTTGGGGATGCCCATGGCACCCCCAAGATAATGCAAGGATACCAAAAAGTCAAAGCTTGGGGATGCCCCGAAAGGCATCCCCTCTTTCGTCTACTTCCATCGGTAATTTACTTGGAGCTATATTTTTATTCACTACATGTCATGTGTTTTGCTTGGAGCGTCTTGTATTATTTGCATCTTTGCTTGTTATTTTGACACAATCATCCTTGCTGTACACACCTTTTGAGAGAGCCATACATGATTTAGAATTTTTTAGAATACTCTATGTGCTTCACTTATATCTTTTGAGCTTGATAGTTTTGCTCATAGTGCTTCACTTATATCTTTTGAGCGAAATAATTTTTGCTCTAGTGCTTCACTTATATCTTTTAGAGCACGGTGGTGGATTTGTTTTAAAGAAACTATTGATCTCTCATGCTTCACTTAGATTATTTTGAGAGTTGTTAATAGCATGGTAATTTTCTTAAAGTTAATATACTTGGTATTCAAGATTTGAGTGCGTTGAATACTAAGATAAGTTTGATGCTTGATAATTGTTTTGAGATATGGAGGTGATAATATCAAAGCAATGCTAGTTGGGGTGATTATGAATTTAAAGAATGTTTGTGTTGGAGTTTGTGATTCCCGTAGCATGCACGTATGGTGAACCGCTTTGTGATGAAGTCGGAGCACAATTTTATTTATTGATTGTCTTCCTTATGAGTGGCAGTTGGGGACGAGCGATGGTCTTTTCCTACCAATCTACTCCCCTAGGAGTATGCGTTTAATGCTTTGGTTTTTGATGACTTCTAAATTTTTGCAACAAGTGCATGAGTTCTTTTGATTAATGTTGAGTCCATGGATTATACGCACTCTCACCCTTCCACCATTGCTAGCCTCTCTAATACCGCACACTTTTCGCCGGTATCATACACCTACCATATACCTTCCTCAAAACAGCCACCATACCTACCTATCATGGCATTTCCACAGCCATTCCGAGATATATTGCCATGCAACTTTCCACCGTTACGTTCATATGACACACATTAGTTTTGTCATATTGCTTTTTGCATGAACATGTAGTTGACATTGTATTTGTGGCAAAGCCACCGTTCATAATTCTTTCATACATGTCACTCATGATTCATTGCATATCCCGGTACACCGCTGGAGGCATTCATATAGAGTCATATTTTGTTCTAAGTATCAAGTTGTAATTGTTGAGTTGTAAGGAAAATAAAAGTGTGATGATCATCATTATTAGAGCATTGTCCCAGTGAGGAAAGGATGATGGAGACTATGATTCCCCCATAAGTCGGGATGAGACCCCGGACTTTATGAAAAATAAAAGAGGCCAAAGAAGCCCAAAAAAAAGAAAAAAAAGAGAAAGGCCAAATAAAAAATGAGAGAAAAAGAGAGAAGGGACAATGCTACTATCCTTTTTCCACACTTGTGCTTCAAAGTAGCACCATGATCTTCATGATAGAGAGTCTCATATGTTGTCACTTTCATATACTAGTGGGAACTTTTCATTATAGAACTTGGCTTATATATTCCAATGATGGGCCTCCTCAAAAGTGCCCTAGGTCTTCGTGAGCAAGCAAGTTAGATGCACACCCACTTAGTTTCTTTTCTTGAGCTTTCATATACTTATAGCTCTAGTGCATCCGTTGCATGGCAATCCCTACTCACTCACATTGATATCTATTGATGGGCATCTCCATAGCCCGTTAATACGCCTAGTTGATGTGAGACTATCTTCTCCTTTTTGTCTTCTCCACAACCACCATTCTATTCCACCTATAGTGCTATGTCCATGGCTCACGCTCATGTATTGCGTGAAAGTTGAAAAAGTTCGAGATTTCTAAAGTATGAAATAATTGCTTGGCTCGTCATCGGGGTTGTGCATGATTAAATACTTTGTGTGATGAAGATAGAGCATAGCCAGACTATATGATTTTGTAGGGATAACTTTCTTTAACCATGCTATTTTGAGAAGACATGATTGCTTTAATTTGTATGCTTGAATTATTATTACTTTTATGTCATTATGAAATTTTGTCTTAAATCTTTCAGATCTGAATATTCATGTCACAATTAAGAAGATTTACATTGAAATTATGCCAAAGTATCACTCCGCATCAAAAATTCTTTTTTATCATTTACCTACTCGAGGATGAGCAGGAATTAAGCTTGGGGATGCTTGATACGTCGACAACGTATATATAATTTTTGATTGCTCCATGCTACTTTATCTACTGTTTTGGACTATATTGGGCTTTATTTTCCACTTTCATATTATTTTTGGGACTAACCTATTAACCGGAGGCCCAGCCCAGAATTGCTGTTTTTTGCCTATTTCAGTATTTCTAAGAATCAGAATATCAAATGGAGTCCAAACGGAATAAAACCTTCGGGAACGTGATTTTCTCACTGAACGTGATCCACGAGATTTGGACCCTGCTCCAAGGAACAGCCGTGGAGGTCACGAGGGTGGAGGGCGCCCCCCTGGGTGCGCCCCCCTGCCTCGTGGGCCCCCTGTTGCTCCACCGACGTACTCCTTCCTCCTATATATACCTACGTACCCCCGTCAGATCAAATACGGAGCCAAAAACCTAATTCCACCACCGCAACTTTCTGCATCCGCGAGATCCCATCTTGGGGCCTGTTCCGGAGCTCCGCCGGAGAGGGCATCTACCACGGAGGGCTTCTACATCAACACCATAGCCTCTCCGATGAAGTGTGAGTAGTTTACTTCAGACCTTTGGGTCCATATCTAGTAGCTAGATGGCTTCTTCTCTCTTTTTGGATCTCAATACAATGTTCTCCCCCTCTCTTGTGGAGATCTATTCGATGTAATCTTATTTTTGCGGTGTGTTTGTTGAGACCGATGAATTGTGGGTTTATGATCCAGCTTATCTATGAACAATATTTGGTTCTTCTCTGAATTCTTTTATGTATGATTGAGTTATCTTTGCAAGTCTCTTCGAATTATCCATTTGGTTTGGCCAACTAGATTGGTAGTTCTTGCAATGGGAGAAGTGTTTAGCTTTGGGTTCAATCTTGCGGTGTCCTTACCCAGTGACAGAAAGGGTTGCAAGGCACGTATTGTATTGTTGCCATCGAGGATAACAAGATGGGTTTTTTATCATATTGCATGAAATTATCCCTCTACATCATGTCATCTTGCTTAAGGCGTTACTTTGTTTTTAACTTAATACTCTAGATGCATGCTGGATAGCGGTCGATGAGTGGAGTAATAGTAGTAGATGCAGAATCGTTTCGATCTACTTGTTTTGGACGTGATGCCTATATACATGATCATACCTAGATAATCTCATAATTATTCGATTTTCTATCAATTGCTCAACAGTAATTTGTTCACCCACCGTAGAATACTTATGCTCTCGAGAGAAGCCACTAGTGAAACCTATGGCCCCCAGGTCTATTCTCATCATATCAATCTCCATTACTTTATTACTTGCTTTGTTTTTACTTTGCCTTTTACTTTTTACTTTGTATCTCTATATCAAAAATACCAAAAATATTGTTTATCATCTCTATCAGATCTCACCCTCGTAAGTGACCGTGAAGGGATTGACAACCCCTAATCGCATTGATTGCGAGTAGCTATCATTTTGTGTACGTACAAGGGACTCGTGCGTGATCTCCTACTGGATTGATACCTTGGTTCTCAAAAACTGAGGGAAATACTTACGCTACTTTACTACATCATCCTCTCCTCTTTGGGGAAATCCAACGCAGTGCTCAAGAGGTAGCAAGTATTACTATTTCTTATGTCAATATGAACTGTTATTTTGTATTACTTGGATCTGAACATTCATGCCAAAATGAAAGAAAATTACATTATGAATTATGCTAGGTAACATTCCACATCAAAAATTCTCTTCTTATCATTTACCTACTCGAGGACGAGCAGGAATTAAGCTTGGGGATGCTTGATACGTCTCCAACGTATCTATAATTTTGATTGTTCCATGCTATTATATTACCTTTTTTGGATGCTTATGGGCTTTATTTTATACATTATTATCATTTTTGGGACTAACCTACTAACCGGAGGCCCAGCCCGTATTGCTATTTTTTTTGCCTATTTCAGTATTTCGAAGAAAAGGAATATCAAACGGAGTCCAAACGGAATGAAACCTTCGGGAGCGTTATTTTTGGAACAAATCTGATCCGGAGAGCTTGGAGTGCAAGTCAAGAAAGCTCCGAGGGCTCCACGAGATAGGAGCCCCCCCTGTAGGGCGCGCCCCCTGTCTCGTGGGCCCCTCGGGCGTCCACCGACGTACTTCTTCCTCCTATATATACCCACGGACCCCGAAAACATCCAGGGGCACCACGAAACACAATTTCCACCACCGTAACCTTCTGTATCCACGAGATCCCATCTTGGAGCCTTCGCCGGCACTCTGCCGGAGGGGGAATCAACCATGGAGGGTCTCTAGATCAACACCCTTGCCCCTCCTATGAGTTGTGAGTAGTTTACCACAGACCTACGGGTCCATAGTTATTAGCTAGATGGCTTCTTCTCTCTTTTTGGATCTCAATACAATGATCTCCCCCTCTCTTGTGGAGATCTATTCGATGTAATCTCTTTTTGCGGTGTGTTTGTCAAGATCCGATGAATTGTGAGTTTATGCTCAGATTTATCTATGGTTATTAATTAAATCTTCTCTGAATTCTTTTATGTATGATTGAGTTATCTTTGCAAGTCTCTTCGAATTATCGGTTTGGTTTGGCCTACTAGATTGATCTTTCTTGCCATGGGAGAAGTGCTTAGCTTTGGGTTCAATCTTGTGGTGTTCTTACCCAGTGACAGAAAGGGTTGCAGGACACGTATTGTATTGTTGCCATCGAGGATAACAAGATGGGGTTTATATCATATTGCATGAGTTTATCCCTCTACATCATATCATCTTGCTTAATGCGTTACTCCGTTCTTATGAACTTAATACTCTATAGATGCATGCTAGATAGAGGTCGATGTGTGGAGTAATAGTAGTAGATGCAGGCAGGAGTTGGTCTACTTGTTTTGGATGTGATGCCTATATACATGATCATGCCTAGATAACGTCATAATTATTCGCTTTTCTATCAATTGCTTGACAGTAATTTGTTCACCCACCGTAATAATTATGCTCTCGAGAGAAGCCTCTAGTGAAACCTATGGCCCCCGGATCTATCTCTTATCATATTTGCTTTCAATCTACTTTTATTTGCATCTTTACTTTTCTTGCATCTATATCATAAAATACCAAAAATATATTTAGCTTATCATACTATCTTTATTGGATCTCACTTTCGCAAGTGGTCGTGAAGGGATTGACAACCCCTTTATTGCGTTGGTTGCGAGTTCTCAGTTTGTTTGTGTAGGTGCGTGGGACTTTTGAGGAGCCTCCTACTAGATTGATACCTTGGTTCTCAAAAACTGAGGGAAATACTTACGCTACACTTGCTGCATCACCCTCTCCTCTTCGGGGAAAACCAACGCTAGCTCAAGATGTAGCACTTATCGACTCTTTGCCCTAAAATAGCACCTACAGCATAATCACTAGCATCACACATAATTTCAAAAGGTAAATTCCAATCAGGTGGCTGAACAATAGGTGAAGTGTCAAAGCTTTCTTAAGTGTTTCAAATGCTTCTACACAATCATCATCAAAGACAAAAGGAATATCTTTTTTCAATAAATTAGTCAGTGGCCTAGAGATTTTAGAAAAGTCCTTAATGAACCTCCTATAAAAGTCGGCATGACCAAGGAAACTTCTTATACCTTTTATGTCCTTGGGACATGACATCTTTTCAATAGCATCAACTTTGGCTTTATCAACTTCAATACCTCTCTCGGAGATCTTGTGCCCCAAGACAATGCCTTCATTAACCATAAAGTGACACTTTTCCCAATTCAGGACAAGACTAGTGTCTTCGCATCTCTGCAAAACTCAATCAAGGTTGCTCAAACAATCATCAAAAGAGGATCCATAGATGGAGAAGTCATCCATGAATACCTCACAAATCTTTTCACAAAAATCAGAAAATATAGCCATCATGCATCTTTGAAAGGTAGCAGGTGCATTACATAAACCAAAAGGCATACGTCTATAAGCAAAAGTACCAAAAGGGCAAGTAAAAGTAGTTTTAGATTGATCCTTCACGGACACATGTATTTGAGAGAAGCCAGAATAACCATCTAGAAAGCAAAAATGTGTGTGTTTGGATAGCCTGTCTAGCATTTGATCAATAAAAGGTAAAGGTTAATGATCTTTCTTAGTAGCTTTATTTAACTTACGGAAATCAATTACCATCCTATAGCCTGTAATAATTCTTTGCGGGATCAATTCATCTTTATCATTAGGAACAACGGTAATACCTCCCTTTTTAGGGACACAATGGACAGGGCTTACCCATTCACTATCAGCAACGAGATAAATAATACGTGCCTCAAGGAGTTTTAGAATCTCCTTTCTTACCACTTCCTTCATTTTGGGGTTTAATAGTCTTTGAGGATCTCTAACTGGTTTGGCATCTTTCTCCACTGAAATTTTGTGTTGACATAATGTGGGACTAATGCCCTTAAGATCGTCCAGAGTATATCCAATAGCAGCTCGGTGCTTCTTCAGAGTTTTCAATAATCTTTCTTCTTCTTTCTCTGAAAGGTTAGCACTAATAATAACAGGATAGATTTCTTTTTCATCAAGATAAGCATACTTGAGATTATCAGGTAAGGTTTTGAGTTCGAACACGGGATCACCCTTGGGTGGAGGGAGATCCCCAAGAATTTCAACGGGAAGGTTATGTTTTAGTATAGGTTCTTGTTTAAGGAACACTTCATCTATTTCTTCCCTTTCCTTCATAAACATATCGTTTTCATGGTCTAACAAATATTGTTTTAACGGATCAGTTGGAGGAACAACAATGGAAGCAAGACCAATAATTTCATTCTTACTAGGTGGTTCCCTTTCACGAGGTTGTCTACTAAACTTAGAGAAATTAAACTCATGAGACATACCATGCATGCCAATAGTGACAATATTATTTTCACAATTAATCTTAGCACTAGCAGTATTCAAGAAGGGTCTACCAAAAATAATGGGACAAAAATCATCTTGTGGGGAACCAAGAACAAGAAAATCAGCAGGGTATTTAATCTTTCCACACAAGACTTCAACATCTCTAACAATCCCAATAGGTTTAATGGTGTCCCTATTAGCAAGCTTAATAGTAACATCAATGTCTTCTAATTCAACAGGTGCAATATCGTGCATAATTTCTTTTGTAAAGATCATAAGGTATCACATTAGCACTAGCACCCATATCACATAAGCCATGATAACAATGATCTCCTATTTTAACAGAAATAACAGGCGTGCCTACAACAGGTCTATGTGTCTTAGTATCAGGTCTAGTAATATTAGCAGTTTCACCCAAGAAAGAGATAACATGCCCATCTAAGTCCTCATCCAAGAGATCTTTAATCATAGCAATACCAGGTTCAACATTAATTTGCTCAGGAGGTGTATAGGTCCTAGTATTACTCTTACGAACAACAGTCAAAGCTTTAACATGATCTTTTATCCTAACAGGAAAAGGAGGTTTTTCGACATAAGTAGTAGGAATAATAGGATCACTATATGTAATAGTCTTTTTTTCGACTGTAATAGGCGCAACTACTTTCACTTCAACAGGAGGATTATATTTAAACCACTTCTCTTTAGGGATATCAACGTGAGTAGCAAAGGTTTCACAAAAAGTAGCTACTATCTCAGAGTCAAGTCCATACTTAGAGCTAAATCCACGGAAAGCATCGGTATCCATAAAAGATTTAACACAATCGAACTTAGGTGTCATACCTGACTCCTTACCATTGTCGGAACCCCAATCTTTAGAGTTGCATTTTATTCTTTCCAATAAGTCCCATTTGAAATAAATAGTCTTTAGCATATAGGAACCAGCACAGGAAGTATCGAGCAGGTTGCGATTATCAAGAGAAAGCCGAGCATAAAAATTCTGAATAATCATTTCCTGAGATAGCTCATGATTGGGGCATGAATATAACATTGACTTAAGCCTCCCCCAAGCTTGAGCGATGCTTTCTCCTTCGCGAGGCCAGAAATTATATATGTAATTACGATCACGATGAACAAGATGCATAGGATAGAACTTCTGCTGAAATTCCAACTTCAGTCGCTTATAATTCCAAAATCTCGTATCATCACATAGCCTATACCATGTCATTGCATCTCCCTTCAAAGATAAAGGGAAGATCTTCCTTTTGACAACATCATCGGGGATACCTGCAAGCTTAAATAATCCACAAACTTCATCTACAAAGATAAGGTGTAAGTCGGGATGCAATGTTCCGTCTCCTGCAAAAGGATTAGCTAGCAGTTTTTCTATCATACCCGAAGGAATCTCAAAGTGAATATTTTCATAAGGTTCAGTAGGTTGAGGAGCATCTCTTTTCTCTTCTGGTTGGGGTGAAGATACCCCAAAGAAGCCCCTCAAAGGATTAGTTTCCATAGTGACAAGTAACAGAAAATTTCAGCACACTATATAAATGTTTCCTTACCAAGTTCCACTCACCAAAAGCGCTACACTCCCCGGCAACGGCGCCAGAAAAGAGTATTGATGACCCACAAGTGTAGGGGATCTATCATAGTCCTTTCGATAAGTAAGAGTGTCGAACCCAACAAGGAGCAGAAGGAAATGATAAGCGGTTTTCAGTAAGGTTTTCTCTGCAAGCACTGAAATAGTAGGTGATAGATAGTTTTGTGATAAGATAAATAGTAACGAGCAAAAAGTAAATAAGGTAAATAAAGTGCAGCAAGGTGGCCCAATCCTTTATGTAGCAAAGGATAAGCCTGGACAAATTCTAACAATGAAGAAGGAGCTCCCGAGGACACATTGGGAATTATCGTCAAGCTAGTTTTCATCACATTCGTAAGATTCACGTTCGGTACTTTGATAATTTGATATGTGGGTCGACCGGCACTTGGGTACTGCCCTAACTTGGACAAGCATCCCACTTATGAGTAACCCCTATTGCAAGCATCTGTAACTATAAAAAGGAGTATTAAGGTAAACCTAACCACAACATTAAGCATATGGGTCCATATCAACCCCTAACGAAGCAACGCATAAACTAGGGTTTAAGCTTCTGTCACTCTAGCAACCCATCATCTACTTATTACTTCCCTATGCCTTCCTCTAGGCCAAAATAATGGTGAAGTGTCATGTAGTCGACGTTCACATAACACCACTAGAGGAAAGACAACATACATCTCATCAAAATATCGAACGAATACCAAATTCACATGACTACTAATAGCAAGACTTCACCCATGTCCTCAAGAACAAACGTAACTACTCACAAAGCATATTCATGTTCATAATCAGAGGAGTAATAATATGCATAGAGGATCTGAACATATGATCTTCCACCAAGTAAACCAATTAGCATCAACTACAAGGAGTAATCAACACTACTAGCAACCCACAGGTACCAATTTGTGGTTTTGATACAAGATTGGATACAAGAGATGAACTAGGGTTTTTAGAGGAGATGGTGCTGGTGAAGATGTTGATGGAGATTGACCCCCTCCCGATGAGAGGATCATTGGTGATGACGTTGGTGATGATTTCCCCCTCCCGGAGGGAAGTGCCCCGGCAGAACAGCTCCACCAGAGCCCTAGATTGATTCCGCCAAGGTTCCGCCTCATGGCGGCGGAGTTTCGTCCCGTAAGCTTGCCCACGATTTTTCCAGGGTAAAAGTGATGATATAGCAGAAGATGGACGCTGGAGGCCCACCGGGAGGCCCAGGAGATAGGGGCGCGCGCCCTACAGGGGGGGCTCCCCCCTGTCTCCTGGACAGGGTGTGGGCCCCCTGGCCTATTTCTTTCGCTCATAAATTCTTAATAAATCCAAAAGGTTGTTTCGTGGAGTTTCAGGACTTTTGGAGTTGTGCAGAATAGGTTTCCAACGTTTGCTCCTTTTCCAGCCAGAATTCCAGCTGCCGGCATTCCCCCTCTTCATGGTAAACCTTGTAAAATAAGAGAGAATATCCATAAGTATTGAGATATAATGTGTAATGACAACCCATAATGCAATAAATATTGATATAAAAGCATGATGCAAAATGGACATATCATTGATGCACCGCGCCTAAGTGTTTTGGGATGATTTGGTTTTCATAAGATGACTTACACACCTAGACTGAGGGAGTACTCTCTTTGGTTTGATATTTTAAAGGCCAAATACTCCCCCCCTTTCCAGTCCTATGTTTGCCTCTGGCTCTATGGGTTCTTAATTCTGGTGTGACCTTATTAAAGCTTGCGATGGTTTTCGCGTTCATGTGAAGTTCTTGGTAAATGATGGCAACTCGACTTGATTCTGGTTAGATTAGTGGCCTGGGGAAGGACCTTTATGTTCTCGGTTCTCGCTTCTATTTCCTTTTGTTCTGACCCTTCGATCTCTATCCATGACCTTTCTCTGGTTAATTGGGATTTGGTTTCTGTCGATCCTTGTCTCCTGGAGAGTTTGAGGATTGACATCGTCTTGCTGCCATCTTCCCTACGCTTTCAGAGACTACAGATTCTGTATGCCAGCCTCATAACTCGTTGTGCATGTTTTCAGTTAAGTCTCTTTATCTTAGATTGATCGTTGGGACTGCCGTGGAAACCGTTGGTTAAGAGCTACGATGTGGAGGTGGTGGAGCTACTTATCTCTCGGGTTAGAGCTTCGGCGATCGCCTTATCTCCAAGTGTGCAGTCTTCGACTTTGTAGTTGCCTTTCTTCATAATTTTTTTGGTGTTGGTTGGTAGTAGACTGTTGGCCTGTGTGCCGATAGATTTTGTGTTGTGGCTGAACTTATTTGGTAGTTGGTCTATATCTGAATCCTATGTGTGGTGAACTCTTTTAGTGGCTTTATTTATAATGTTGGGCTTTGTTCTTTTCTCCATAAAATATATGCCAATAGGAATTTTTGCGCAAGTGCAATATATAATGATGTGTCTTCTAAGTCATCAGACGACCCATTGATAGAGTTTGAATTGCTTAGAGCATTTCTAACCGATCCTCTATATCTTCTTAGTGAAGTAAATTTGGCTTTTTACTCCACTAACTTTGACCTAGCCGATCCCCTATACAGCTTAGTGGAGTAATTTTTTTTACTTCATCCCTAAAATTCTGAGTATATTTAATCCATTCCTACACAGTCGAATAAAAGCGGCGCCTCTTCTCCTCGCCTCTGTCGGTGTTCAGGGAGCGGGGGTACCTAGACTTGCCTACCTGCGGCCTGCAGCGTGGCTCAAGGAGTGGCCCAGTACGGCCCAACTGTTGGGGAACGTAGTAATTTCAAAAAAAAATTCCTACGTACACGCAAGATCATGGTGATGGCATAGCAACGAGAGGGGAGAGTGTTGTCCACGTACCCTCGTAGACCGTAAGCGGAAGCGTTATGACAACGCGGTTGATGTAGCCGTACGTCTTCACGGTCCGACCGATCCAAGCACCGAACGTACGGCACCTCCGAGTTCAGCACACATTCAGCTCGATGACGATCCCCGGGCTCCGATCCAGCAAAGCTTCGGGGATGAGTTCCGTCAGCACGACGGCATGGTGACGATGATGATGCTCTACCGGCGCAGGGCTTCGCCTAAACTCCGCGACGATATGACCGAGGTGGAATATGGTGGAGGGGGGCACCGCACACGTCTAAGGAACGATCCGTAGATCAACTTGTGTTCCATGGGGTGCCCCCCTGCCCCCGTATATAAAGGAACAAGGGGAGGAGGCGGCCGGCCAGGGAGAGGCGCGCCAAGGGGAGTCCTACTCCCACCGGGAGTAGGACTCCCTCCTTCCTTGTTGGAGTAGGAGAAGGGGGAAAGAGGGGGAAAGGAGGAAGGAAAGAGGGGCTGCATCCCTTGTCCAATTCGGACCATAGGGGGGCTGCGCGCCTCCTTCCTTTCGGCCTCTCTCCTCAATTCCCGTATGGCCCAATAAGGCCTATATACTCCCCGGCGAATTCCCGTAACTCTCCGGTACTCCGAAAAATACCCGAATCACTCGGAACCTTTCCGAACTCCGAATATAGTCGTCTAATATATCGATCTTTACATCTCGACCATTTCGAGACTCCTCGTCATGTCCCCGATCTCATCCGGGACTCTGAACTCCTTCGGTACATCAAAACTCATAAACTCATAATATAACTGTCATCGAAACCTTAAGCGTGTGGACCCTACGGGTTCGAGAACTATGTAGACATGACCTAGAACTATTCTTGGTCAATAACCAATAGCGGAACCTGGATGCCCATATTGGCTCCTACATATTCTACGAAGATCTTTATCGGTCAAACCGCATAACAACATACGTTGTTCCCTTTGTCATCGGTATGTTACTTGCCTGAGATTTGATCGTCGATATCCAATACCTAGTTCAATCTCGTTACCGGCAAGTCTCTTTACTCGTTCCGTAATGCATCATTCCATAACCAACTCATTTGGTCACATTGCTTGCAAGGCTTATAAAGATGTGCATTACCGAGAGGGCCCAGAGATACCTCTCCGACAATCGGAGTGACAAAACCTAATCTCGAAATACGCCAACTCAACATGTACCTTCGGAGACAAATGTAGTACTCCTTTATAATCACCCAGTTACGTTGTGACGTTTGGTAGTACCCAAAGTGTTCCTCCGGTAAACGGGAGTTGCATAATTCTCATAGTTACAGAAACATGTATAAGTCATGAAGAAAGCAATAGCAACATACTAAACGATCAAGTGCTAGGCTAACGGAATGGGTCATGTCAATCACATCATTCTCCTAATGATGTGATCCCATTAATCAAATGACAACTCTTTTGTCCATGGCTAGGAAACATAACCATCTTTGATAAACGAGCTAGTCAAGTAGAGGCATACTAGTGACACTATGTTTGTCTATGTATTCACACATGTATTATGTTTCCGGTTAATACAATTCTAGCATGAATAATAAACATTTATCATGAAATGAGGAAATAAATAATAACTTTATTATTGCCTCTAGGGCATATTTCCTTCAGTCTCCCACTTGCACTAGAGTCAATAATCTAGTTCACATCGCTATGTGATTTGACACCAATATTCACATCTGCATGTGATTAATACCCATAGTTCACATCATCATGTGATCAACACCCAAAGGGTTTACTAGAGTCAATAGTCTAGTTCACATCGCTATGTGATTAACACCCAAAGGGTTTGCTAGAGTCAATAATCTAGTTCACATCGCTATGTGATTAACACCCAAAAGAGTACTAAGGTATGATCATGTTTTGCTCGTGAGAGAAGCTTAGTCAATGGGTTTGTCATATTCAGAGCCGTATGTATTTCGCAAATATTCTATGTCCACAATGCTCTGCACGGAGCTACTCTAGCTAATTGCTCTCACTTTCAATATGTATCCAGATTGAGACTTATAGTCATCTGGATTGGTGTAAAAGCTTGCATCGTTGTAACTTTTACGACGGGCTCTTTTATCACCTCCATAATCGAGAAACGTCTCCTTAGTCCTCACTAAGGATATTCTTGACCCATGTCCAGTGATCCACTTATTAGATCAAAATTGTATTCCTTTGCCAAACACAGAGCAAGGTATACAATAGGTCTGGTTCATAGCATAGCATACTTTATAGAACCTATGACTGAGGCATAGGGAATGACTTTTCATTCTCTTTCTATTTTCTGCAATGGTCGGGTCTTGAGTCTTACTCAACTTCACACCTTGTAACACAGGCAAGAACTCCTTCTTTGACTGTTCTATTTTGAACTATTTCAAAAATTTATCAAGGTATGTACTCATTGAAAAATCTTATCAAGCGTCTTGATCTATCTACATAGATCTTGATGCTCAATGTGTAAGCAGCTTCACCGAGGTCTTGCTTTGAAAAACTCTTATTCAAGTATCCTTTCATGCTATCCAGAATTTCCATATCATTTCCAATTAACAATATGTCATCCACATATAATATTAGAAATGCTACAGAGCTCCCACTCACTTTCTTGTAAATACAGGCTTCTTCAAAAATCTGTATGAAACCATATGCTTTGATCAACTCATCAAGGCGTATATTCCAACTCGGAGATGCTTGCACCAGTCCATTGATGGATCGCTTGAACTTGCACATTTTGTTAGCACCTTTAGGATTGACAAAATCTTTCTGGTTGCATCGTATACAACTCTTCTTTAATAAATCATTAAGGAATGCAGTTTTTGACATCCATTTGCCAGATTTCATAAAATGTGGCAATTGCTAACATGATTCAGACAGACTTAAGCTTCGATACGAGTGAGAAAATCTCATCGTATTCAACACCTTGAACTTGTTGAAAACATTTCGCAACAAGTCGAGCTTAGTAGATAGTAACACTACTATCAATGTCCGTCTTCCTCTTGAAGATCCATTTATTTAACATGGCTTGCTGATCATCGAGCAAGTCAATCAAAGTCCATACTTTGTTCTCATACATGGATCATATCTCAGATTTTATGGTCTCAAGCCATTTTGTGGAATCTGGGCTCATCATCGCTTCCTCATAGTTCGTAGGTTCATCATGGTCTAGTAACATGACTTCCAGAACAGGATTACCGTACCACTCTGGTGCGGATCTTACTCTGGAAGACCTACGAGGTTCTGTAGTAACTTAATTTGAAGTTTCATGATCATCATCATTAACTTCCTCACTAATTGGTGTAGTAGTCACAGGAACAGATTTCTGTGATGAACTACTTTCCAATAAGGGAGCAGGTACAGTTACCTCATCAAGTTCTACTTTCCTCCCACTCACTTCTTTCGAGAGAAACTTCTTCTCTAGAAAGGATCCATTCTTGGCAACGAATGTTTTGCCTTCGGATCTGTGATAGAAGGTGTACCCAACAGTTTCCTTTGGGTATTCTATGAAGACGCACTTCTCCAATTTGGGTTCGAGCTTATCAAGTTGAAAACCTTTTTCATATAAGCATCGCAACTCGAAACTTTAAGAAATGACAGCTTAGGTTTACTGCTAAACCATAGTTCATACGGTGTCGTCTCAACGGATTTAGATGGTGCCCTTTTAAACATGAATGCAGCTGTCTCTAATGCAAAACCCCAAAACGATAGTGGTAAAACCGATAAGAGACATCACAGATTGCACCATATCCAATAAAGTACGTTTACAACGTTCGGACACACCATAACGTTGTGGTGTTCCAGGTGGCGTGAGCTGTGAAACTATTCCACATTGTTTTAACTGAAGACCAAAACTCGTAACTCAAATATTTGTCTCCGCGATCAGATCGTAGAAACTTTATTTTCTTGTTACGATGATTTTTCCACTTCACTCTGAAATTCTTCGAACCTTTCAACTATTTCAGACTTATGTTTCATCAAGTAGATATACCTATATCTGCTCAAATCATCTTGTGATGGTCAGAAAATAACAATACTTGCCACGAGCATCAACACTCATTGGATCGCATACATCGGTATGTATTATTTCCAATAAGTCAGTATCTTGTTCCATTGTTCCGGAGAACAGAGTTTTTAGTCATCTTGCCCATGAGGCATGGTTCGCAAGCATCAAGTGATTCATAATCAAGTGATTCCAAAATCCCATCAGCATGGAGTTTTTTCATGCGCTTTACACCAATATGACCTAAACGGCAGTGCCACAAATAAGTTGCGCTATCATTATTAACTTTGCATCTTTTGGTTTCAATATTATGAATATGTGTATCACTACGATCGAGATCCAATGAACCATTTTCATTGGTGTGTAACCATATAAGGTTTTATTCATGTAAACAGAACAACAGTTTATTCTCTTACTTAAATGAATAACCATATTGCAATAAACACGATCAAATCATATTCATGCTCAATGCAAACACCAAATAACATTTATTTAGGTTCAACACTAATCCCGAAAGTATAGGGAGTGTGCGATGATGATCATATCAATCTTGAAACTACTTTCAACACACATCGTCACTTCACCCTTAACTAGTTTCTGTTTATTCTGCAACTCCCGTTTCGAGTTACTACTCTTAGCAACTGAACTAGTACCAAATACTGAGGGGTTGCTATAAACACTAGTAAAGTACACATCAATAACATGTATATCAAATATACTTATGTTCACTTTGCCATCCTTCTTATCCGCCAATCACTTGGGGTAGTTCCGCTTCCAGTGACCAATCCCTTTGCAGTGTAAGCACTCAGTTTCAGGCTTTGGTTCAGCTTTGGGCTTCTTCATGGGAGTGACAACTTGCTTGTCATTCTAATTGAAGTTCCCCTTTCTTTCCCTTTGCCCTTTTTCTTGAAACTAGTGATCTTGTCAACCATCAACACTTGATGCTCTTTCTTGATTTCTAACTTCGTTGATTTCAACATCACGAAGCGCTCGGGAATCGTTTTCGTCATCCCTTGCATACTATAGTTCATCACAAAGTTCTACTAACTTGGTGATGGTGACTAGAGAATTCTGTCAATCACTATCTTATCTGGAAGATTAACTCCTACTTGATTCAAGCGATTGAAGTACTCAGACAATCTGAGCACATGCTCACTAGTTGAGCGATTCTCCTCCATCTTTTAGCTATAGAACTTGTTGGAGACTTAATATCTCTCAACTCGGGTAATTCCTGGAAATATTAACTTCAACTCTTGGAACATCTCATATGGTCCATGACATTCAAAATGTCTTTGAAGTCCCGATTCTAAGCCGTTTAAGCATGGTGCACTAAACTATCAAGTAGTCATCATATTGAGCTAGCCAAACATTCATGACGTCTGCATCTGCTCCTGCAATAGGTCTGTCACCTAGCGGTGCATTAAGGACATAATTCTTCTGTGCAACAATGAGGTTAAACCTCAGATCACGGATCCAATCCGCATCATTGCTACTAACATCTTCCAACACAATTTTCTCTAGGAATATATCGAAATAAACATATGAAAGCAACAACGCAAGCTATTGATCTACAACATAATTTGCAAAATACTACCAGGACTAAGTTCATGATAAATTTAAGTTCAATTAATCATATTACTTAAGAACTCCCACTTAGACAGACATCTCTCTAGTCATCTAAGTGATCACGTGATCCAAATCAACTAAACCATGTCCGATCATCACGTGAGATGGAGTAGTTTCAATGGTGAACATCATTATGTTGATCATATCTACTATATGATTCACGCTCGACCTTTTGGTCTCCGTGTTCCGAGGCCATATCTGTATATGCTAGGCTCGTCAAGTTTAACCTGAGTATTCCGCGTGTGCAACTGTTTTGCACCCGTTGTATTTGAACGTAGAGCCTATCACACCCGATCATCACGTGGTGTCTCAGCACAAAGAACTTTCGCAACGGTGCATACTCAGGGAGAACACTTCTTGATTATTAAGTGAGAGATTATCTTAAAATGCTACTGTCAATCAAAGCAAGATAAGATGCATAAAGGATAAACATCACATGCAATCAATATAAGTGATATGATATGGCCATCATCATCTTGTGCTTGTGATCTCCATCTTCGAAGCACCGTCGTGATCACCATCGTCACCGGCGCGACACCTTGATCTCCATCGTAGCATCATTGTCGTTACGCCATCTATTGCTTCTACGACTATCGCTACCGCTTAGTGATAAAGTAAAGCAATTACAGGGCGTTTGCATTTCATACAATAAAGCGACAACCATATGGCTCCTGCCAGTTGCCGATAACTTCGGTTACAAAACATGATCATCTTATATAATAAAATATAGCATCACTTCTTGACCATATCACATCACAATAGGACCGGGCGTAGCCACACTCGGTTCAACTAAAGTGAGAGAGACAAACACCCGCCGGTCACCTTTAAGCAACGAGTGCTCGTAGCGGTGAAACCAGTCTCGCGTAAGCGTATGCGTAATGTCGGTCCGGGCCGCTTCATCTCACAATGCCGCTAAACCAAAGTATGACATGCTGGTAAGCAGTATGACTTATATCGCCCACAACTCACTTGTGTTCTACTCGTGCATATAACATCAACGCATAAAACCTAGGCTCGGATGCCACTGTTAGGGAACATAGTAATTTCAAAAAAAATTCCTACGTACACGCAAGATCATGGTGATGGCATAGCAACGAGAGGGGAGAGTGTTGTCCATGTACCCTCGTAGACCGTAAGCAGAAGTGTTATGACAACGCGGTTGATGTAGTCGTACGTCTTCACGATCTGACCGATCCAAGCACCGAACGTACGGCACCTCCGAGTTCAGCACACGTTCAGCTCGATGACGATCCCCGGGCTCCGATCCAGCAAAGCTTCGGGGATGAGTTCCGTCAGCACGACGGCGTGGTGACGATGATGATGCTCTCCCGACGCAGGGCTTCGCCTAAACTCCACAACGATATGACCGAGGTGGAATATGGTGGAGGGGGGCACCGCACACGTCTAAGGAACGATCCGTAGATCAACTTGTGTTCCATGGGGTGCCCCCTGCCCCCGTATATAAAGGAGCAAGGGGAGGAGGCGGCCGGCCAGGGAGAGGCGCGCCAAGGGGAGTCCTACTCCCACCGGGAGTAGGACTCCCTCCTTCCTTGTTGAAGTAGGAGAAGGGGGAAAGAGGGGGAGAGGAGGAAGGAAAGAGGGGCTGCACCCCTTGTCCAATTCGGACCATAGGGGGGCTGCGCGCCTCCTTCCTTCCGGCCTCTCTCCTCAATTCCCGTATTGCCCAATAAGGCCCATATACTCCCCGGCGAATTCCCGTAACTCTCCGGTACTCCGAAAAATACCCGAATCACTCGGAACCTTTCCGAACTCCGAATATAGTCGTCCAATATATCGATCTTTACGTCTCGACCATTTCGAGACTCCTCGTCATGTCCCCGATCTCATCCGGGACTCCGAACTCCTTCGGTACATCAAAACTCATAAACTCATAATATAACTGTCATCGAAACCTTAAGCGTGCGGACCCTACGGGTTCGAGAACTATGTAGACATGACCTAGAACTATTCTTGGTCAATAACCAATAGCGGAACCTAGATGCCCATATTGGCTCCTACATATTCTACGAAGATCTTTATCGGTCAAACCGCATAACAACATACGTTGTTCCCTTTATCATCGGTATGTTACTTGCCTGATATTTGATCGTCGATATCCAATACCTAGTTCAATCTCATTACCGGCAAGTCTCTTTACTCGTTCCGTAATGCATCATTCCGTAACCAACTCATTTGGTCACATTGCTTGCAAGGCTTATAAAGATGTGCATTACCGAGAGGGCCCAGAGATACCTCTCCGACAATCGGAGTGACAAAACCTAATCTCGAAATACACCAACTCAACATGTACCATCGGAGACACCTGTAGTACTCCTTTATAATCACCCAGTTACGTTGTGATGTTTGGTAGTACCCAAAGTGTTCCTCCGGTAAACGGGAGTTGCATAATTCTCATAGTTACAGGAACATGTATAAGTCATGAAGAAAGCAATAGCAACATACTAAATGATCAAGTGCTAGGCTAACGGAATGGGTCATGTCAATCACATCATTCTCCTAATGATGTGATCCCATTAATCAAATGACAACTCTTTTGTCCATGGCTAGGAAACATAACCATCTTTGATAAACGAGCTAGTCAAGTAGAGGCATACTAGTGACACTATGTTTGTCTATGTATTCACACATGTATTATGTTTCCGGTTAATACAATTCTAGCATGAATAATAAACATTTATCATGAAATGAGGAAATAAATAATAACTTTATTATTGCCTCTAGGGCATATTTCCTTCACCAACTTCATCAAGCTCAAGACCCTCGCGAGGGACCGAGCCTCGCGGGGCGGACGACAGGAAGCTTCCTCAGGAGTAGCCTCGTCAGGCTAGCTTGCGAGGAGGCGAGGAGATCAAGGCAGGGTACCTCGTGAGGTACCCGTGTCGCAAGCCATGATGACCGAAGCCAGGCGGGTGCCAGGCGGACGCCGGCCTACATAGTGTCCTTATTTCCTCTTTGGTGCAAAGGCGGCAAGCACAGGCCAAGGTATCAGGCAAAGGCTACCATTTCGCTGCAACGAGACCAAGACCAGCGGGACGGCAGGATGGAGGTCACCGTGGAGCCCAAGACGGCGTCATCGTCAGAGTCTTTGGCAGGCGAGGACCAACTTTAGTCAGGATAAGTGTACTAGATGTTCCCCTTCAAAATGGCCAATTGTTGGCGCCCTTCCCACTCAACATTTGGGAAGAGGACCAGGGCCTCACTCTATAAATAGGGCTAGCCACCATAGTATAGAGGCATCTGATCTCAAGCCAAGAGATCTGGAATCGACCCCTCCAAAGGGGCAACACCACCATAAGAACATCCCTCACGAGGCTGTTCTTCCCTTATACTATTCATCATCAGCCCCAGAGGCAATCCACCACACCACACACTGGAGTAGGGTATTACACCATAATGGTTGTCTGAAATAGTATAAACTTGGCGCCCCTTGTGTTGTTCATCGAGTAGCCTAGATCCTTTGCGAGGTGACGAGACGTGAGTTGGTAGGGGAGAGATCTTCGCGCGCACCCCAGAGTTCGAACCTTAAGGGTCTGCCGGAACCCGAAATCCGACATTTGGCGCGCCAGGTAGGGGTGCGCCGGAATCCCTCTTCCACCGCCTCGCGTTCCATCGCGTCGTCATCCTCATGTCTGGCGACCCAACGGGCAACCCCGACCCCTGGGCGGCCTGGCCCACCCGCGTCGGACCGCCCGCCCAGGGCGACCTCAACCTTGTGCCCCAGGCAGCCCGCGCTCCACAAGGCGCTGCGGGCCGCGGGCGATGCGGCCAGGCACCGCCTGCCCTCACGCCGCGGCAGGTGCGGTCAGCAGCAAGGGCCTCAAGCCACGCCGCGGCCACAGTGTCGTACACCCGACGGGAGCAGGGAACTCAAGGGCCACGCTCACGGTGGCCCGAGAACTACTACGATGCAGGCTGCTGGAGGGCGGCCATGACGTGCTGCTGGAATAAGTGGTAGAGCTCCTGGGTTCCGCCGCCTCGGGAGCTCATCCCTTCTGCATCCAGCTGCCACCCCAGATCCAGGGCGGTCCGTATGGAAGCCCCATACGCGCCCGCGCAACTCCGAGCGGATTCCAAGGCCTCCCCAGCGCTAACCTGACCGTCAGCGCCGGGCGACCAACAGTGCCGGCTCCACCTCCAGCCGGCGAGGGAACATTTGGTGCAGCTCACGGCACCGGCGGGCCGCCACGCTACCACCCCCAAGACAACACTTCAAGCAGGACTGCGTGGCGCGTGGGGGCACTACAACGAGGCGCTCGGGGCGGTGGCCCCGGAAGCTTATGTACCCCACATGGTGGATCAAGGGCACGCACTGGAAGAGGACCATGGCTCATTCCTTGGGCTAGGCTGGGGGGAAGAGATGCCGGAAGCTGAGCTCTTTCAGGAACCCCAAGAGAGCCTCGACGACCGCGCTGGTGGCAGCAACTATCGGGTACCGCTAATTCCTCAGGAGCAAGCTTATGCTAACCATGGGTCACAGGAGGTACAGGTCACCGTAGTAGATGGCTGCCCCAATCCTACATCTTCCTATCTGTTGTGGAAATATCACGTCAGATGTCCTCGTGAAAGGACTTAGTCGTGGAGCCATCGCGAAGGGTTAGCTTAAAGGGGTTAAACCAGACAAAGGACATGAGGGATTTTATACTAGTTCGGCCCCTTCGATGAAGGTAAAGGTCTATGTCTAGTTGTGATGGGATTATTGGGGTCTCGATTACCAGGGAGCTAAACACGCTATGCCTGCTCTCGAGTTGTTGTTTCTTGTCCTTGAACCACCGCCGGGTCGTCCCCTTATATACACGGGTTGACGCCCGGCCGGTTTACAGAGTCCCGAGGCCGGCTCATAACAGCGTCCGGCTCGGTCTGCTCATAACAGCGTCCGGCTCGGTCTCTCCTTTTTTTATCTTACAATACAAGTTACATGACTATGTCGGTTTACCACTATGGGCCCTATTCCGCCTTTGGGCTCCGAGCCTCTAAGCTTCATTAGTAAAGCGCCATCTTCTGGGTCTTCGTGGGCTTCAATATAGTAGAGGGTGAACCAGCCCCTCCTGGGCGGTTTACACTCGGTAGTTATATCCCCAACATTAGGCCCCAGATTGATTTGAACCTGTTCATGTCAATCTTCAGCACTTAGAAAAATCCTGTGAACCTCTTCCTTCCTTTCTCGTGAACCGCCATGATATCTTCTTTTATAAACTTTGTTAAACTGCCATGATGTCATCCTATGGACACAGCAACGGATCATCATGATGTCATCTCTGTAAAAAACGATTAAAAAGATTCCTTCATTAATGATATCCCGAAAATCGAGGCGTCCGCCATGCCCACTTTGCCGTTTCAGGCTCCTTGATTATCGCGCCTGCGCTTATCTTCCTGCCTCGTTATAAATAAACCCAAAGGGTCCTTCCACTTTCTCCCCTTTCTCCTCATCTTCCTCCTCGCGACCCAAAGAGCCCCAGCGCCGCCGCCGCCATCGACCTTCGAATCTGCACCGACCAAGGCCGCTGCATCACCATGTTCGTACTAGAAACCCTGCAACGCTCCTCCGCCACTGAGTGGCCCTGGTAAGTTCACTTTCTTGTAACCCTAGATCTCCATTAGGGCTTCGAGTTCATCCGTGTTCATCACCGTTCATCAGTTCTTCTGTGTCCTTCTCTTAGTCTTTTGCCTGAGTTTATATGTGCACCTGATAGCTTTGATCTGTGGCTAGATCCATATTGTTAGTTCACCATACCATAGCGTCTTGTCGCTCATGAACTGACTCCGTATGGATCTTCTCTGTTCCTCTTAGCGCCATTGTAGGGCTTAGAAAAGTTTTCTTTATTTAAGAACAGTAGATCCAAAATTATACTGCCATATTGTGAAACTTGTTTCTGTAAACACTTAGTAGATTTCCAGCTCTGGCTCTTCTGCCTAAGGGCGGTTTAACCTTTAATAGTCAATCCGACACACACCATTAGCCCTCACTCAAACCGCCAACTTGACTTGAATAGCAATTTTCCGGTTTAACACTGAGTAGTACACTTAAACCGTCAATTGTAAACCGGCCTTCATTATCTCTTTCGCAGTTTGCCTTCCAAGATGACCAAACAATTCTCTGCTTGCAACTGGTTTCCGTCTCGGATCACGGAGACACAAATCAACGGATATGTCACCACTGGCGCTTTAGCCTCAAAAAGGGTCCTTCATTGGCGAGTCTCGGGCTCTGAGTGCCCTCCTGAACCGCAATATGGAGAGGTGATTGTATTTATGCAACACTTAGATCGGGGATTCAGCCCGTCCGGATCCAAAATTTTCCGGGATGTCCTTGCGAGCTTTCAACTCCATCCACAAGATATTGGACCGAATTATGTGTCCAATATATGCAACTTTCAAGTATTCTGTGAAGTTTACCTTTAAGAAGAACCATCTGTGGAGCTGTTCCGGGATTTTTTTTCCATTTAAACTGCCACACGGAGTTCTCTGATGGTCCCAACACGGAACTTGGTGGGGTTTCAATGCAGAAAAGAAAAGAAGTTGATTTCCCTCATGCAAAACATCATAGCCATCCCAAAGATTGGAACCAAACTTGGTTTTATTGCTGGAACACTGCCCCCGCTGGAGAAAATCCTTTGCCGGGTTACCTAGCAATGGCCACCTGTTACCTCTATGGTTAACTGCCGTAGAACGGAAAACTTATGCGCCTAAACTCACCAAGCTCCGGGCTCTCTAGGCCAACGGTTTGACTGGTATTGATCTCGTCCGCTGCTGGGTTTCTAGGCATATTCTGCCTTTAAGTCGCCGCCCCGGATTGATGCATGAATATACTGGCAACGTCAAGGATCCTCAGTGATATCATGAAATAGTAATGACGGACATTGGAGTTACTGAATCTGTGAAGAAGATGCTTGACGAACCAATCGCTGCATGCAGCCAAATCGGGTTGCCACCTTTTTGCGCCTCCAATAAACCGCCAGCGGTAAAGTTTAACTTAATGCTTACTGATTCGCCTCTGCTTTAATAACGTGCTAACACTCCTTTGCTTTAATTTCACAGGCCAATAGCTCCTTCTGGAAGCGGAATAAACCGGCTAGGGCTCCTCGTGTGAAGAGTAAGGTCACCAAGAAAGCTGCCAAGAAGAAAACCACCGAGTCTTCTGATCCGCCAGAAGATGCTGACGAATCGGATCCAGAGGTAGAACTTGACTCGCTTGGTTCCTTTTTCGTACACCTTATTGACAATGACTATTACCAAGATGATGCGGAGGCCATCTGTGCAGACCATGTTGAGGTAATCTCTCTTTCTTCCGATTCAGAACTTGTGTCGGTTCAAAGATTTCACCGCGTAGTTCGGAAAGTAAAATACTCTCACCCTCTTGCTTATTTGGATCCAAAATTTTCTTTGAAGACACAGCAAGCTGAAGAGCGTCGTACAACCCGGCAGAGTGGCCAACAAATCACCTCTTCCGGTTTACCGGATACTCCAACCCGGAAACGTCGTCCAGAGGTTACTTGTTCTCCCGAAAAACTTTATCCTTTGAAGGGTTTCTTCAGATACCCACTTAATCCGTCTGATCCGAATTATCAGGCATCTTCCAATTCATCGAGCGGTTCATCAACCACTCAGCTGCCTCCTCTTAAAACTGTCCCTGTGTAAGTATATTGTCCTTCACATTTTTTCCTTCGTAATTCGGTTTACCGTGCTAATCTTTGTTTTGATCTCATAGTGCCAAAGCCCGTATGAGTAAGAGGCTAAAACCAGTGCCCCTGTCGGTGAAGCTGAACCGGAGAAAGCTCCTAAAGGCTCCGGTAGAAATACTGACATTATGGATGATTCCATCCCTCAAGGCGAGAGCACTGAAGCTAATCCGCCGGAAGCTGACCCGGCTACTCATATTGAACCGTCGAGCCCTCATGCCTCCAAGCCTGACTGCTGATCCGCCGAGCCCGGCTGCTAATCTGCCAAGTCCAGCCAGGGGTACCCTCAATCCGCCAAGTCCACCAAAAGGTGATGATGAGGATGTTGTGATTACTGGCACTACTCACACCAGTCCTGGTAATCCAGTTATCTTGGCCAAACATACTGTCAAGGAGGAATGCGTTGCTATGGGTAAGGGGAAAGGGAAGGCAGATTTATCCAACTTCGTCAACCTTAGTGCCGAGGAACTTCATTCCGGCTTTTTAAACCGTCTCTACACCAGCCGTGACTTTGAAGCCGGTTTGGTGAACCTGATGAAGGAGCATTATGAGGTACTTTTCAAGAACACTTTGAATTTTACTCTATTCTGTATATATCTTCCATTGTAGCCCCCAAGGGCCGGGTTATCTCTTGTAGACAAACCGGGACTTCGATATAAAGAACACTTCAACGTAGTAGCCCCCAAGGGCCGGTTTGTCTTCTTGAAGACAAACCGGGACTTTTCTGTCCATGTTAACTGTCTTCACACATAATTGATCAAATGTGCATTAGCCCCCAAGTGCCAAGCTTAATACCTGGATTGAGCCTTGGGACTTGAAAATACTGACTTTTTGAAAAAGCAATCCACATTATCCCCGAAGTGCTAAGGGCATAACTTGTTATGTGCTTGGCACTTTAACAACTTCATCTTCTGACTTGTGCAGACCAAGAAGACTATCAAAGAAACTCAAATTGCTGATCTTCAATAAAACCTCAAGTCCCAGCAAGAAGCGACCTCTAAAGCCAAAGAGGAGCTAAAGGGCGCTTTGATTGGCATGGAACATTTGAAAGAAAGCTTCAAAACCGAATGATCCAATTTGGAAACGGAAAGAGCTACTTTGTTGAAACGGGTTGAAGACGCCAAAGCCGCTCTTAAACCGGTGGAGGAAGAGCTGACGGGTCTGAAACATCAAGTGAACTCCATGACAGCTGCAGTTCTTGGTAAGTATTCTATAATAACTTGCTTCTCCATTTTCATCAACTCCGCCGGTTTGACATTGAATTCTTAGACCGTCGCAGGCCATCGCATTGCTCATCTTGGAGTGGATATGCGGATGAAATTGAAGGCGGCTTATACACTGATTGAGCAACTGTATACCGGTGCACAACGGGTTATCTCTGCAGTCTCATACAACAAACCGGCACCAACATTGATCAAGGACACACTAGCAAGATTATCCATGACACCGACTCAGATAGAGGAGGTGAAGCGATCTGCTGCCAGGGCTGGCGCTTTACTAGCACTGACTCGGGCCAAAGCATGGATATTTGACTTGGATCCAGTTGATATTGCCAAGGGGTTTCTAGATGAACAAACAGACGGGTCAGCATTTGACAATGAAGCCCCCAAAGCCCTGACAAAGGAAATGCGTCCACTATCAAGTCAACTGGCTGCAGAGGCTAACTTGACAGTTCATCGGTCCTTTTATGATGAACGGAACCATTGAGTTGATACGACTGTGACAGAAACGCATAGCCTTATCCCGCCAATCCGTAAGCATACTTACGCCCCTGATGTTGACCCGTCCAATCTGATAAGTGAAGAAGCTGTATTTCAGGCTCTAACCTGGATTGACTGGACCACCATTGACTTCCAGCCTCTGGGTGGAGAGGAGGAGGTTGAACCGGCGCTAGAAGACCCATCAACTTCACGTCATCCTGGCAATGAGTCTTAATCCGGCATGCGAATTACTTTGACAAACTTTGTTGCGTAAAAAAACAATCAGTATTTTGGGCCTCAAAGCGCCTTGTAATAGGCTAGTTAAAACTTCTTTGATCTGTGGTAGTGATGCATGACTTTGTTGATCTGGCATGATACGTGCTATGTTTGCTTATACTTTGATAATATCATGCGATCCTGATGTCTGCATACAAATTTTTTGTCCTGGCGGTTTACCGCCGGACGGGTCATAATACCCAAGATAAAGCCTGATTGATAGCCAAACTGAAATAAATATGAAATAATTCATACCTGTGATATGACATCACATAGTTAGTTTACCAACTTAGATTGTAGTAAGGGTGAAAACCCAAATCTTGAGTTATTATAACTCTCACCATATGATGATGGCATGTAAGGAGTCATGCCGGGTTACAATGAACACCAGATGATCAAAAACTGGCGACATGTAGTCAAAGCCAGGACGGGTCAAGAAACTCCGGTTTGATAATAAGATCTGACAACTTTTTTGCCAACCAAGCCGGGTTAAACAACACTGGGTTAATATGATGACTGAAAAGCCAGACCGGACCAAAAGATACCGGTTCAACATAAAATTCAAAAAGAAACTAACAAAGGCAAATAAAACCGTGTAGTCGAGGCTTTTCGAGGGCTGCCAGGCCCAAATTTGAGGCTTTTCGTGGGCTGCCAGGCCGCTGAGTTAAACCATTTGACAAAGCCTTTTAAGATGGGCCTCCAACTAACCAATCATCGTTTTAACTTTGACAAGTTCAGGGTCTCAATGAGAGTAACTGTTAAACGTTCGGCCAGTCATGTCAGGATTACCTGGATAGGAGTAGCTTACTTGATGAAGGCAGGTTAACCCGGGGTTTTAGGTGAATATACCAGGCTTACAAGCCGTGGGTCGATACCCAGCTACAAGGGTCCTTTCAAACTCTTTGTTACTTTACACAAAGAGCCCCCAAGTAACTTTGTGAGCTGTGCTCATTGGGTGCCTATATTTGAGTTGTGCATAGCATCCAGGCTCTCTTTGGCCCCTTGGGTGTGAAGCTCCCAAGCTGTATTGTGGCATGATAGCTGGTTTAACAGGTAGTACTTGTTGGAAATATGCCCTAGAGGCAATAATAAAAGCATTATTATTATATTTCCTTGTTCATGATAATTGTCTTTATTCATGCTATAATTGTGTTATCCGGAAATCGTAATGCATGTGTGAATAACAGACACCAACATGTCCCTAGTGAGCCTCTAGTTGACTAGCTCGTTGATCAACAGATAGTCATGGTTTCCTGACTATGGACACTGGATGTCATTGA
Source organism: Triticum aestivum (assembly GCF_018294505.1). Taxonomy (NCBI): domain Eukaryota; kingdom Viridiplantae; phylum Streptophyta; class Magnoliopsida; order Poales; family Poaceae; genus Triticum; species Triticum aestivum. Next base: position 399,586,817 of record NC_057807.1, read on the forward strand.
TAACGAGATCACATCATTGGGAGAATGATGTGATGGACGAGACCCAATCCTAAACATAGCACAAGATCGTATAGTTCGTTTGCTAGAGTTTTGCAATGTCAAAGTATCTTTTCCTTAGACCATGAGATCGTGTAACTCCCGGATACCGTAGGAGTGCTTTGGGTATGCCAAACGTCACAACGTAACTGGGTGACTATAAAGGTAGACTACGGGTATCTCCGAAAGTGTCTGTTGGGTGACATGGATCAAGACTGGGATTTGTCACTCCGTATGACGGAGAGGTATCACTGGGCCCACTCGGTAATGCATCATCATAATGAGCTTAGAGTGACCAAGTGTCTGGTCACGGGATCATGCATTACGGTACGAGTAAAGTGACTTGCCGGTAACGAGATTGAACGAGGTATTGGGATACCGACGATCGAATCTCGGGCAAGTAACATATCGATAGACAAAGGGAATAGCGTACGAGGTTGATTGAATCCTCGACATCGTGGTTCATCCGATGAGATCATCGTGGAGCATGTGGGAGCCAACATGGGTATCCAGATCCCGCTGTTGGTTATTGACCGGAGAGTCGTCTCGGTCATGTCTGCTTGTCTCTCGAACCCGTAGGGTCTACACACTTAAGGTTCAGTTACGCTAGGGTTGTAGGGATATGTATATGCAGTAACCTGAATGTTGTTCGGAGTCCCGGATGAGATCCCGGACGTCACGAGGAGTTCCGGAATGGTCCGGAGGTAAAGATTTATATATGGGAAGTCTTGTTTCGGGCATCGGGACAAGTTTCGGGGTTATCGGTATTGTACCGGGACCACCGGAAGGGTCCCGGGGGTCCACCGGGTGGGTCCACCTGTCCCGAGGGGCCACATGGGCTGTAAGGGGGTGCGCCTTGGCCTAATGGGCCAAGGGCACCAGCCCCACATAGGCCCATGCGCCTAGGGTTTAGAAGGGGAAGAGTCCTAGGAGGGTAAGGCACCTCCTAGGTGCCTTGGGGGGGAGGAAAACCCCCCCTAGGCCGCCGCACCCCCTAGGAGATTGGATCTCCTAGGGCCGGCCACCCCCCCTTGGCACCCCTATATATAGTGGGGGAGAGGAGGGACTTCATACCTGAACGCCTCGGCCTTTGGTTGCCTCCTTCTCCCTCCCCAACACCTCCTCAACCTCCATAGTGCTTAGCGAAGCTCTGCCGGAGTACTGCAGCTCCATCAACACCACGCCGTCGTGCTGCTGCTGGTGCCATCTCCCTCAACCTCTCCTCCCTCCCTTGCTGGATCAAGAAGGAGGAGACGTGGCTGTTCCGTACGTGTGTTGAACGCGGAGGTGCCGTCCGTTCGGCGCTGGTCATCGGTGATTTGGATCACGTCGAGTACGACTACATCATCACCGTTCTTTTGAACGCTTCCACTCGCGATCTACAAAGGTATGTAGATGCATCCAATCACTCGTTGCTAGATGAACTCCTAGATGATCTTGGTGAAACGAGTAGGAAAATTTTTGTTTTCTGCAACGTTCCCCAACAGTGGCATCATGAGCTAGGTCTATGCGTAGTTCTTCTTGCGCGAGTAGAACACAATTTGTTGTGGGCGTAGATTTGTCAACTTTCTTGCCGTTACTAGTCCTTTCTTGCTTCAGCGGTATTGTGGGATGAAGCGGCCCGGACCAACCTTACACGTACGCTTACGTGAGACCGGTTCCACCGACTAACATGCACTAGTTGCATAAGGTGGCTGGCGGGTGTCTGTCTCTCCTACTTTAGTTGGAGCGGAATCGATGAACAGGGTCCTTATGAAGGGTAAATAGAAGTTGACAAATCACGTTGTGGCTTTAACGTAGGTAAGAAAACGTTCTTGCTAGAACCCTAATTCAGCCACGTAAAACTTGCAACAACAATTAGAGGACGTCTAACTTGTTTTGCCAGCAAGTGGTTTGTGATATGATATGGCCAAAGTTGTGATGAATGATGAATGATCTATATGTGATGTATGAGATGTTCATGCTATTGTAATAGGATTCACGACTTGCATGTCGATGAGTATGACAACCGGCAGGAGCCATAGGAGTTGTCTTTATTCTTTTATATGACCTGCGTGTCATCAAGAAACGCCATGTAAATTACTTTACTTTATTGCTAAACGCGTTAGCCATAGTAGTAGAAGTAATAGTTGGCGAGCAACTTCATGGAGACACGATGATGGAGATCATGATGATGGAGATCATGGTGTCAAGCCGGTGACAAGATGATCATGGAGCCCCAAGATGGAGATCAAAGGAGCTATGTGATATTGGCCATATCATGTCACATTTATTATTTGATTGCATGTGATGTTTATCATGTTTTGCATCTTGTTTACTTAGAACGACGGTAGTAAATAAGATGATCCCTCACAATAATTTCAAGAAGTGTTCCCCCTAACGGTGCACCGTTGCGACAGTTCGCTGTTTCAAAACACCACGTGATGATCGGGTGTTTTATTCAGACGTTCACATACAACGGGTGTAAGACAGATTTACACATGCAAACACTTAGGTTGACTTGACGAGCCTAGCATGTACAGACATGGCCTCGGAACATAGAAGACCGAAAGGTCGAGCATGAGTCGTATAGAAGATACGATCAACATGAAGATGTTCACCGATGTTGACTAGTCCGTCTCACGTGATGATCGGACACGGTCTAGTTTAACTCGGATCATGTAATACTTAGATGACCAGAGGGATGTCTAATCTAAGTGGGAGTTCACTAATAATTTGATTAGTTGAACTTAATTATCATGAACTTAGTCTAAAATCTTTGCAATATGTCTTGTAGATCAAATGGCCAACGTAGTCCTCAACTTCAACGCGTTCCTAGAGAAAACTAAGCTGAAAGACGATGGCAGCAACTATACGGACTGGGTCCGGAACCTGAGGATCATCCTCATAGCTGCCAAGAAAGATTATGTCCTACAAGCACCGCTTGGTGACGCACCCGTTCTCCCTGCAGAACAAGATGTTATGAACGCTTGGCAGGCACGTTTCGATGACTACTCCCTCATTCAGTGCGGCATGCTTTATAGCCTAGAGCCGGGGCTCCAAAAGCGTTTTGAGAGACATGGAGCATATGAGATGTTCGAAGAGCTGAAAATGGTTTTCCAAGCTCATGCCCGGGTCGAGAGATATGAAGTCTCCGACAAATTCTTTAGCTGTAAGATGGAGGAAAACAGTTCTGTCAGTGAGCACATACTCACTATGTCTGGGTTGCATAACCGCTTGACTCAGCTGGGAGTTAATCTCCCGGATGATGCGGTCATTGACAGAATCCTCCAGTCGCTTCCACCAAGCTACAAGAGCTTTGTGATGAACTTCAATATGCAGGGGATGGAAAAGACCATTCCTGAAGTATTTGCTATGCTGAAATCAGCAGAGGTAGAAGTCAGAAAGGAACATCAAGTGTTGATGGTCAATAAAACCACTAAGTTCAAGAAAGGCAAGGGTAAAAAGAACTTCAAGAAGGACGGCAAGGAGGTTGCCGCGCCCGGCAAGCAAGCTGCTGGGAAGAAGCCAAAGAATGGACCCAAGCCCGAGACTGAGTGCTTTTATTGCAAGGGAAGCGGTCACTGGAAGCGGAACTGCCCTAAGTACTTAGCGGATAAGAAGGCCGGCAAAACAAAAGGTATATGTGATATACATGTAATTGATGTGTACCTTACTAGTGCCCGTAGTAGCTCCTGGGTATTTGATACCGGTGCAGTTGCTCACATTTGTAACTCAAAGCAGGGGCTGCGGAATAAGCGGAAACTGGCAAAGGACGAGGTGACGATGCGCGTCGGGAATGGTTCCAAGGTCAATGTGATCGCCGTCGGCACGCTACCTCTGCATCTCCCTTCGGGATTAGTTTTAAACCTTAATAATTGTTATTTAGTGCCAGCTCTGAGCATGAACATTGTATCGGGATCTCGTTTAATTCGAGATGGCTACTCTTTTAAATCTGAGAATAATGGTTGTTCCATTTTTATGAGAGATATGTTTTATGGTCATGCTCCTATGGTGAATGGTTTATTCCTTATGAATCTCGAACGTGATGCTACACATATTCATAATGTGAGTACCAAAAGAAGTAAGGTTGATAATGATAGTCCCACATACTTGTGGCACTGCCGCCTTGGTCACATAGGTGTTAAACGCATGAAGAAGCTCCATGCTGATGGACTTTTAGAGTCTCTTGATTATGAATCATTTGACACGTGCGAACCATGCCTTATGGGTAAAATGACCAAGACTCCATTCTCAGGAACAATGGAGCGAGCAACCGACTTATTGGAAATCATACATACTGATGTGTGCGGTCCGATGAGTGTTGAGGCTCGCGGTGGCTATCGTTATGTTCTCACCCTCACTGATGATTTAAGTAGGTATGGGTATATCTACTTAATGAAACACAAGTCTGAAACCTTTGAAAAGTTCAAGGAATTTCAGAGTGAGGTTGAAAATCAACGTGACAGGAAAATCAAGTTTCTACGATCAGATCGTGGAGGAGAATACTTGAGTCACGAGTTTGGGGCACACTTAAGAAAATGTGGAATAGTTTCACAACTCACGCCGCCTGGAACACCTCAGCGTAATGGTGTGTCCGAACGTCGTAATCGCACTCTGTTAGATATGGTGCAATCTATGATGTCTCTTACCGATTTACCGCTTTCTTTTTGGGGCTATGCTTTAGAGACTGCCGCATTCACTTTAAATAGGGCTCCGTCGAAATCCGTTGAGACGACACCGTATGAATTATGGTTTGGGAAGAAACCTAAGCTGTCGTTTCTAAAAGTTTGGGGATGCGATGCTTATGTCAAGAAACTTCAACCTGAAAAGCTCGAACCCAAATCGGAAAAATGCGTCTTCATAGGGTACCCAAAAGAAACTATTGGGTACACCTTCTACCTCAGATCCGAAGGCAAGATCTTTGTTGCCAAGAATGGGTCCTTTCTGGAGAAAGAGTTTCTCTCGAAAGAAGTAAGTGGGAGGAAAGTAGAGCTTGATGAAGTATTGCCTCTTGAACCGGAAAATGGCGCAACTCAAGAAAATGTTCCTGAGGTGCCTGCACCGACTAGAGAGGAAGTTAATGAAAATGATCAAGATACTTCTGATCAAGCCCCTACTGAAATCCGAAGGTCCACAAGGACACGTTCCGCACCAGAGTGGTACGGCAACCCTGTCTTGGAAATCATGTTGTTAGACAACGGTGAACCTTCGAACTATGAAGAAGCGATGGCGGGACCGGATTCCGACAAATGGCTGGAAGCCATGAAATCCGAGATAGGATCCATGTATGAAAACAAAGTATGGACTTTGACTGACTTGCCCGTTGAGCGGCGAGCCATAGAAAATAAATGGATCTTTAAGAGGAAGACAGACGCGGATGGTAATGTGACCATCTATAAAGCTCGGCTTGTCGCTAAGGGTTATCGACAAGTTCAAGGGGTTGACTACGATGAGACTTTCTCACCGGTAGCGAAGCTGAAGTCCGTCCGAATCATGTTAGCAATTGCCGCATTCTATGATTACGAAATATGGAAAATGGACGTCAAAACGGCATTCCTTAATGGTTTCCTTAAGGAAGAATTGTATATGATGCAGCCGGAAGGTTTTGTCGATCCTAAGAATGCTGACAAAGTGTGCAAGCTCCAACGCTCGATTTATGGGCTGGTGCAAGCATCTCGGAGTTGGAACATTCGCTTTGATGAGATGATCAAAGCGTTTGGGTTTACACAGACTTATGGAGAAGCCTGCGTTTACAAGAAAGTGAGTGGGAGCTCTGTAGCATTTCTCACATTATATGTAGATGACATACTTTTGATGGGAAATGATATAGAACTCTTGGACAGCATCAAGGCCTACTTGAATAAATTTTTTTCAATGAAGGACCTTGGAGAAGCTGCTTATATATTAGGCATCAAAATCTATAGAGATAGATCAAGACGCCTCATAGGTCTTTCACAAAGCACATACCTTGATAAGATATTGAAGAAGTTCAATATGGATCAATCCAAGAAGGGGTTCTTGCCTGTGTTGCAAGGTATGAAATTGAGCTCAGCTCAATGTCCGACCACGGCAGAAGATATAGAAGAGATGAGCGTCATCCCCTATGCCTCAGCCATAGGTTCTATTATGTATGCCATGCTGTGTACCAGACCTGATGTAAACCTTGCCGTAAGTTTGGTAGCGAGGTACCAAAGTAATCCCGACAAGGAACACTGGACAGCGGTCAAGAATATCCTGAAGTACCTGAAAAGGACTAAGGAAATGTTTCTCGTTTATGGAGGTGACGAAGAGCTCGTCGTAAAGGGTTACGTCGACGCTAGCTTCGACACAGATCTGGATGACTCTAAGTCACAAACCGGATACGTGTATATTTTGAATGGTGGGGCAGTGAGCTGGTGCAGTTGCAAGCAAAGCGTCGTGGCGGGATCTACATGTGAAGCGGAGTACATGGCAGCCTCGGAGGCAGCACATGAAGCAATATGGGTGAAGGAGTTCATCACCGACCTAGGAGTCATACCCAATGCGTCGGGGCCGATCAAGCTCTTCTGTGACAACTCTGGAGCTATTGCACTTGCCAAGGAGCCCAGGTTTCACAAGAAGACAAGGCACATCAAGCGTCGCTTCAACTCCATTCGTGAAAATGTTCAAGATGGAGACATAGAGATTTGTAAAGTACATACGGACCTGAATGTAGCAGATCCGTTGACTAAACCTCTCCCTAGAGCAAAACATGATCAACACCAGAATTCCATGGGTGTTCGATTCATCACAATGTAACTAGATTATTGACTCTAGTGCAAGTGGGAGACTGTTGGAAATATGCCCTAGAGGCAATAATAAAAGCATTATTATTATATTTCCTTGTTCATGATAATTGTCTTTATTCATGCTATAATTGTGTTATCCGGAAATCGTAATGCATGTGTGAATAACAGACACCAACATGTCCCTAGTGAGCCTCTAGTTGACTAGCTCGTTGATCAACAGATAGTCATGGTTTCCTGACTATGGACACTGGATGTCATTGATAACGAGATCACATCATTGGGAGAATGATGTGATGGACGAGACCCAATCCTAAACATAGCACAAGATCGTATAGTTCGTTTGCTAGAGTTTTGCAATGTCAAAGTATCTTTTCCTTAGACCATGAGATCGTGTAACTCCCGGATACCGTAGGAGTGCTTTGGGTATGCCAAACGTCACAACGTAACTGGGTGACTATAAAGGTAGACTACGGGTATCTCCGAAAGTGTCTGTTGGGTGACATGGATCAAGACTGGGATTTGTCACTCCGTATGACGGAGAGGTATCACTGGGCCCACTCGGTAATGCATCATCATAATGAGCTCAGAGTGACCAAGTGTCTGGTCACGGGATCATGCATTACGGTACGAGTAAAGTGACTTGCCGGTAACGAGATTGAACGAGGTATTGGGATACCGACGATCGAATCTCGGGCAAGTAACATATCGATAGACAAAGGGAATAGCGTACGGGGTTGATTGAATCCTCGACATCGTGGTTCATCCGATGAGATCATCGTGGAGCATGTGGGAGCCAACATGGGTATCAGGATCCCGCTGTTGGTTATTGACCGGAGAGTCGTCTCGGTCATGTCTGCTTGTCTCTCGAACCCGTAGGGTCTACACACTTAAGGTTCAGTTACGCTAGGGTTGTAGGGATATGTATATGCAGTAACCCGAATGTTGTTCGGAGTCCCGTATGAGATCCCGGACGTCACGAGGAGTTCCGGAATGGTCCGGAGGTAAAGATTTATATATGGGAAGTCTTGTTTCGGGCATCGGGACAAGTTTCGGGGTTATCGGTATTGTACCGGGACCACCGGAAGGGTCCCGGGGGTCCACCGGGTGGGTCCACCTGTCCCGGGGTCCACATGGGCTGTAAGGGGGTGCGCCTTGGCCTAATGGGCCAAGGGCACCAGCCCCACATAGGCCCATGCGCCTAGGGTTTAGAAGGGGAAGAGTCCTAGGAGGGTAAGGCACCTCCTAGGTGCCTTGGGGGGAAGGAAAACCCCCCCTAGGCCGCCGCACCCCCTAGGAGATTGGATCTCCTAGGGCTGGCCACCCCCCCTTGGCACCCCTATATATAGTGGGGGAGAGGAGGGACTTCATACCTGAACGCCTCGGCCTTTGGTTGCCTCCTTCTCCCTCCCCAACACCTCCTCAACCTCCATAGTGCTTAGCGAAGCTCTGCCGGAGTACTGCAGCTCCATCAACACCACGCCATCGTGCTGCTGCTGGTGCCATCTCCCTCAACCTCTCCTCCCTCCCTTGCTGGATCAAGAAGGAGGAGACGTGGCTGTTCCGTACGTGTGTTGAACGCGGAGGTGCCGTCCGTTCGGCGCTGGTCATCGGTGATTTGGATCACGTCGAGTACGACTACATCATCACCGTTCTTTTGAACGCTTCCACTCGCGATCTACAAAGGTATGTAGATGCATCCAATCACTCGTTGCTAGATGAACTCCTAGATGATCTTGGTGAAACGAGTAGGAAAATTTTTGTTTTCTGCAACGTTCCCCAACAGTGGCATCATGAGCTAGGTCTATGCGTAGTTCTTCTTGCGCGAGTAGAACACAATTTGTTGTGGGCGTAGATTTGTCAACTTTCTTGCCGTTACTAGTCCTTTCTTGCTTCAGCGGTATTGTGGGATGAAGCGGCCCGGACCAACCTTACACGTCCAACGCCTCCTGGCGTGCTTGCTCATTGTCCGCTTCAACATAATTGGCAACCCGGGGCGAATCATGACGAATATCACTTGGGAGGACCGCCTCTGCCCCGTATACCATGAAGAAAGGTGTGTAACCCGTTGATCTATTGGGGGTGGTGTTGATGCTCCATAACACAGAAGGCAACTCCTCCACCCAACAACCCGACATTCGCTTTAAAGGAACCATGAGCCGGGGTTTGATACCCTTCAAGATTTCTTGATTGGCTCTCTCCGCTTGACCATTGGTCTGGGGGTGCGCCACGGATGCTAAGTCAAGCCGGATGTGCTTTCTCTGACAGAAATCCTCCATCTCACCTTTAGAAAGGTTTGTGCCATTATCCGTGATAATGTTGTGTGGAAAACCAAAGCGGAAGATAATCTTTTTGAGAAATTGAACCGCCGTAGCCGCATCACACTTGCTGACAGGCTTCGCTTCAACCCATTTAATGAATTTGTCAACTGCCACCAACAGGTGGGTCTTCTTATCCTTGGAGCGCTTAAAGGGTCCTACCATATCAAACCCCCAAGTGGAAAACGGCCAAGCGATAGGTATCATCCGCAATTCCGCCGGAACATGAGCTCGGCGTGAAAACTTCTGACAAGCGTCACACCGCTTTACCAGATCCTCCGCATCAACATGAGCTGTCAACTAGTAGAACCCATGACAAAAAGCTTTAGCAACCAGGGACTTTGAACCGGCATGGTGACCACAATCCCCTTCATGATTTCCCGTAGGATCTCTTGGCCTTCTTCCGGAGAAACACAACACTGAAATACGCCTGAAACATTGCAGCGGTGTAACTCGCCATTGTGAATAACCATGGACTTGGATCGCCGGATTATCTGTCGGGCCAGAACTTCATCATTTGGTAACTCGCCCCGGTTCATATAAGCCAGATATGGAACCGTCCAATCCGGCACAACATGTAAAGCGGCCACCAACTGGGCCTCCGGATCAGGAACAGCTAAATCCTCCTCTGTAGGCAACTTAACAGACAGGTTATGCAAGATATGTAAAAAGGTGTTGGGAGGTACCGGTTTACACTGAGATCCTAGCCGGCTCAAAGTATCTGCTGCTTCGTTTTTACGCCGATCAATATGCTCAACCTGATACCCTTTGAAGTGACCCACCACAATATCAATCTTGCGTCTGTAAGCCACCATGAGTGGGTCCTTAGAATCCCAAGTGCTAGAAACTTGCTGGGCCACCAGATCAGAGTCTCCAAAGCATCGTACCCGACTTAAATTCATCTCCTTGGCCACACGGAGCCCATGGAGTAAAGCCTCATACTCAGCTGCATTGTTTTTTTTTTGAGAAGTTATACAGTGGGAGAGGCTCCCACTGTGTTTGTATTACTCAAAAAGTAAGTTACAAAGTACAATCCATATTTACAAACAGTTGATCCTCCACTTTGGGAGGTATGGTGATTTATCAGAAACCTGGACTAACTAGTGGGGGTGGAGGTTGTTTACAAATGAGAGAATAAAGTCTCTCAACTCAACGTTGGTTCTGTATTGGAGTAGGGTGAAGTCTTTCTTGAATCTATCCAGCCAGTTTTGATATGTTGGAGGGATGCTTCTAAAGATTTTGTTGTTCCTTTCTTTCCATGTGCTCCAGTCTTCTTGTAGAAAGATTTCCATGAACATGGGCTTATTCCAGTCAGCAGAGGCTCTACTTATCCATTGCAGTCTGGTGCCAGTAACATCCCAAGAGATCCCTAATTTGGACCAGCAGTATTTGCTGAATGGGCAGTGGAAGATCATGTGCTCAACATCCTCTTCAACTGGTTGGCTGCACAAGAGGCAGGTGAGGTCATCTCCGATGTTATAATGTCTTCTTTTGAGCATATTGCGAGCATTTAGTCGGTCAGAGAGGAGTAACCATCCAAACATCTTGATTTTGAGTGTGACTTTGCTCTTCCAGAGCCAGAGATAGGATTGGTGGGCTTTGACATCCCGAAAATAGAACTTGTAGTATTTGTTTGCTTTGAAATCCTTCGAGCCCCAACAATATTCCCATGTGTCATGCAAGTAAGAAGACTCCTGATTACCGACATGCAGTACCTTTTGTTGCAGTTCCCGTACTTCATCTCGTGCTTGTATGGAGAGGGGAAGGTGAAACGTTTCATGGAGGGAAGAGGATCCCAGGAAATCCTTGACAGAGATGTCCTCGTTCAAAGCAAAAGAGAAGGCTCGAGGGTGCGATTCTTCCAGCACAGAATCCAACCAAAGATCTTTCCACATAAGTACCGTGTCCCCCACAGTTACATTTGCCTTGGAAATACCTCTATATATTGGTGTTAGTTTCAGCACATCTTTCCACCAGAACGATCCACATGGATCCGATGCATGTGGGATCTTGTGAGTGTAGTATATTGTCCATATCAGCTCTACCCAAGGCAGGTCATGATGGTTGTAGAATTTGTGTAGGTATTTGAGGAGGAGGGCGTCACTTTGGATACGGATATTGATGATACCAAGGCCACCACTTTCCTTTGGTCGGCAAACCATGTCCCAAGCCGCAAGTGAATTACATTTGTCTCCTTGTTCGGTTTTTTTGTCCAAAGGCATTTCCTTCTGAGTTTATCAAGTAGGTCCAGGATCTTTGGTGGAAATTTGAGTGAACAGAGAGCAAAAATTATGAGAGAGGTGACCATTGTGTTGAGAAGCGATAGTTTTGCACCATATGACATTAGAGTAAGAGTGTTGGTCACTCTCCTTTCCATCAAGCAGACCAGAGGCATCAAATCTTGTACTGTGGGTTTGGTAATTCCAAGAGGCAGTCCCAAGTAAGTGAAAGGCATAGATCCTACCTTACAGCCAAAGATAGAGGCGATGGTATTGTAGCAATCAGGATCACAGTTGATTGGGATTAAAGTTGATTTGTGAAAATTTATCTTTAGTCCAATAGAAGCAGCATAGTCGCCTTTGATTGTCATAGCTTGCTGAACTGAGGCTGGAAGTAGAATAACCGTGTCATCAGCATATTGGATCACCAGATAATCTTGCTGATTTGGTCTTTGAAAGGGGAGTTGAATTTGTCCTTGTCAGAACGCGTCATTAATCGCAGCCTGAAGGAGGTCCGCAGCCAGAACGAAGATGAGTGGTGAAAGGGGGTCACCTTGACGAACCCCACACTTGCAAAGAAATTGTCGGCCTGGCACACTATTGAGGAGGACTGAAGATTTCCCCGATGAGAAGATGCATTTAATCCAGTCCAGCCATTTGGCATTAAATCCCATATGTTCCATGATTTTAAGCATGGCATCATGTTCGATCGTGTCAAAAGCTTTGGCAAAGTCTAGTTTGAGCAAGACAATTTTCTGTTTTGAAGTTTGGCATTGGTGTGTGTACTCGAATGCCCAGGCCAAGCAATCTTGTATGGATCTGCCTTTGATGAATCCGTATTGATTGCGATGAACTATTTTTAGAATGAGTTTTTGTAGTCGGTTTGCGAGCAGTTTTGTTATGACCTTGAGGCAGCAGTTGAGTAAAGTGATTGGCCGAAAATCAGACACCGACTCTGGAGAACGGACCTTGGGTATGAGTGTAATAAAGCCCTCAATAATGCTTTCAAGGTTGAGACCACCTTCGTAGAATTGATTGCATAGATCGTAGAAGTCTTGTTTAATCAGATGCCAGCATTTTCTCAGAAAGAGACCAGTAAAGCCGTCCGGGCCGGGAGCTCTGTCAGCCGGCATCTCCCTAATAACATCATCAATTTCATCAGTGGTGAACGGGACAGTTAACTGATCCAACCCTTCGACTTTCTTGATAATGTTTTGCAGGTTAAACTTCATTTGAAACTCCCCAGATTTACCAAGTCTCTCTTTGAACGCTTGATATATGATCGCTTCTTTACTTATATGGTCTTCCACTATTGTACCGTCAGGGCTCTTTAGAGTTGGGATCAAGTTCCGTCTGAATCGTTCCGATGCCATGGATTTCAAAAACTTCGGGTCTTCATCCCCCAATTTTATCCATCGAATGGTGCACCGCTTCTGCCAGTATTGCTTTTGGTAGTTTAAAAGGCGAAGAATGTGTTTCTTTAAAATCTTCCTGAAATTTCGTTCTGGTGTCGTAAGCATTCTGAGGTTTTCTAGGGCATCGATGTTGGCAAGAGCAAGATTGGAGTTATCAATTGCCACCTTGAGCTTGGAGATATGTTTGCTCCACTTCTTCAAAGCATATCTTAGGGTTTTGAACTTTTTGCAAATGACAATGGCTGCATTTGTCTTTGCGCTTTTTATAGGTCTTGTCCAAACAGCTTTAACTAGGTCCATAAAACCCGGGTGCTCCACCCAATAAGACTCAAATCTGAAAATATTGCTTCAAGGAATAGAGGTTTCAATTTTGACAATACAAGGGATATGGTCAGAGACTGGCTTTCCTAGTGGCATAACAAGTGTATTGGGGTAAGTTGAAGTCCAGTTGAGAGAGGTGAGGAACCAGTCAAGCTACTCCAAAAGGGGGTCGGTTTGCATATTGCTCCAAGTGTAAGCACGTCCCTTGATTGGTAGTTTAATCAATTGTTGGGAGCGGATGAAGTCATTAAATGTTATCATGTCATTAGGGTTACCTCCAGGTTTATTCGGTTGTCAGGGCTGCGAATATAGTTAAAGTCTCCAAGTAGCAACCAATCCTCATTGTGGGGAATGTGTAAATTGTGCAGCCATTGAGTATAAATCACACGAGGATCGCCTTGACATGGGCCATACACATTTACTAAAGTCCATTCTTGAGCAGATTGTGTGGAGCGAAATCTGATTACAAGGGCAAAGTCTTCTTGGAAGAGCACTGTTCCAGTGAAAATAGCACTGTTCCAGATTGTAACAATGCCACCAGAAGCACCTTGGGAAGGTATGAACGAAAATTTATCAAATCGCCATGGGCAACAAGTCTTGAGGAACAAGTTATCAATGTGGGCTTTTTTTGTTTCTTGCAGACAAATTAATGCGCAACCACTAGAGGATATCGCATTCGATAAGGCCAAAAGCTTAGGTTCCGAGTTTAATCCCATTACATTCCAACACAAAACATTCCAGTTTGCTAAGAGTGCCATGATAAACTGAAGGAAAGTAGAGTAGTAAAAGAAATACAGAGGACAGGTAATTTAGGCGTTAGAAGGACCCTCCTCAGGCTCAGCCAACAGAACTTCAGCTGTAATTTCTTCTGGTGGGATGGCACACTTGGAGATTCCGATTTGCTGCAGCACAGGAACCGGAGTTGGCGGGGGAATCATGTCATTCTTGGAGGAATCAAGTTCATCAGAGTTTGTTGTAGCAGCAGCAGTAGGGATGCATCTTGGTTTGACACGAGAAGTTCTAGTCCTGCTATCAGAAACTGAATGTGTCTTGAACCCATCGTACTTGTTTGAGCGGTTACTACAACGTACCTCGGTCACAGATTCGGGAGCTTTGGCTTTGCGTCGCCTAGTAGATGCTGCCTCAGACACAGCATTTTCAGAGGAAGCTGAAGAGCCCGCAGTCACAGAACCAGAGGAGGTGTTCAAAGAATGCTCAGAAAGTGATTCTGTAGCCTGCGCCTCTCCATCATTTCCATCCAAGATTTTAGTGATTACCACCTGAGATTTAGAAGGGTTTGGGACAACAGCTGTATCATGTGTGTCTTGGATTAAGCCTTCAAAACTGGTCAAAGTCGAGGTGTTGCTGCCAGGAATGACATCAGTGAGCTTAGCCGAATCTTCAGAATGTTGGACAGTGCGTGTAGCCGAAACAACTGAAAAGTGACCCTCATGTTCAGAAATACTAACGTTGAGCTGCACTGCAATATCACGAAAACCAAAACCTGATCTCCAGGGCCCATAAGCAGCAATGATTGGTCGAATAGCCGCGAGCAGGTAGGTGTTCAAACTAAGCATGGGAACACAGTCATTGAGCAGAAGAGAAGCATACATGTTTCCAGGTGACTGTACCTGAATCTGTAAACCAGCATTTGAAATGGTCATTGATATATCTGTGGTTGGAACTGCCAGAGAGCCTGCAGGGCTATGATGAAATGGGGCATTTGAGGTCGAGGCTCCAAGAGTCGAGACATGAAGAGAGGAGCCATTAGCTCCAATTAACTGACTGAAGATGTTCATTGGCACCAAAGCATATCCATCAGACAGGGTTGCACTGGAGTCTGAACTACTGAAAATGGAGATCGAGTCATTCCAAGCTGCTGCCGGACTATCCTGCAGATTGTTATTGGGATGGACCCCATGGTAAACCTGCAGCCCCTCACCTGCCATCCAAGCCTGAAAGTTGAACACCGCCGGAGGTGAGTGCGGAGGGGAGGGAGGCCAGGCTCCCCATTGAGGCTCAAACTGAACATTGGCCGCAGCCTCCTGCGTAGCAACATCATTAGCCGCATCCTCATTAACATTAGCAGCAGTATTTTGAGCGATCCAGTTATGGAGTTGCATCTGGTAGATCTGCTCAGCAGTGACAGTGTCTCCATAAAGAGGATGAGGAGTACCATTGTCAGGTGCGGGGTCCTCAGTAGCAGGCGGAACATCTGGGATGTGCGCGTTCCAGTCACTGCTACAAAGCATTGTGACAGCAACAGCCCAGCTCTGTCTCGCTCCGCCCAGTTACCGCATAACCAAGCTCTTGGGGACAAACTTGAGGTGGATGACTCTGACTTTTAGCAGAACAAAACGACGGTCACCACGCGGATTGTGCCACTCAACAAGTTGACCAAACTTGTCACCGATTTATGCATGTAATGTAGCGTCTGATAATCATATGGAAATCCTATGTAAAGCAGCCAAATCTCGGGTCCAAAAGAAGTAATCCTCATATTAAGAGCAACATCGTGGGTAACAAACGAGATAACAACATGCTCATCAAATTCATCCTCGTCAATCTCGAACGTGGTTCCAACTACAGCATCTCTGACAATCGTGCTCGTAAAACCGAAGATACCAACTCCCAAAGGATGATCACCAACTTCAGTAGGAAAGAACTCAGATTCATGGAGCAAACCTTCGATGATGTGACGGAGCGCTGCCTTGCGGTGAAAGGGGATGACTCTGTCAGCTTCGGCGATGGCGAGGAAATCGTGACGCAGAGGAGGGACAGGGCCGATCACCATGTCATCCCTCACCCGACGATCCGGCGGGCCCAGCTCCACGGTCATCCCCGTCGGGAGGTAGGGGATGACATTGACGGGAACATTAAATGGAGAACATAACGAATCTTATCACCTCGAGGGGAAGTAAGGACAACTCCAGCCCCCGAGCCCTCCAATTGCCTGGATCCATCAAAGTGAATACTCCAGTATGTATTATTCGGTTTGTCCTCTGGTGCTTGTAACTCGGTCCAATCATTGATGAAGTCAACAAGTGCTTGAGATTTGATGGATGTCCGAGGCATATACTTCAACCCATGGGGACCAAGCTCAATTGCCCACTTTGCAACCCGACCAGTTGCCTCCCTGTTCTGAATTATATCGCCCAAGGGAGCGGAACTGACCACTGTAATGGGATGGCCTTGAAAGTATTGTTTAAGCTTTCGACTTGCCATAAAAACTCCATATACGAGCTTCTGCCAATGCGGATATCACTGCTTTGACTCGATGAGCACCTCACTTATATAGTAAACCGGCCGTTGAACCGGATATTCCTTGCCGGTCTCCTTGCGCTCCACCACATTTGCCACACTAACAGTGCGGGCATTAGCAGCCACGTATAATAACAAGGGCTCTTTGTCAATCGGAGCAACAAGGACCGGTGGTTCAGCCAACTGCCGCTTCAAGTCTTCAAACACCGCATTAGCCGCATCACTCCAGACAAAGGTGTCTGTTTTCTTCAACATCTGATATAGAGGGATCGCCTTCTCTGCCAAACGGCTGATAAACCAGCTTAGGGCTGCAATTCGACCTACCAGACGCTGTGCACGCCGGTTTAGCCAAGGATGTAATCGCTTTGATCTTCTCCGGATTAGCCTCAATGCCTCTGTTGGACACCAAAAACCATAGAAGCTTGCCTGCCGGAACACCAAAAACACACTTGTCCGGATTGAGCATCATATTGTAAAGACATAGATTGTCAAAGGTCTCCTTGAGATCATCTATCAATGTCTCCTTCTTCCTGGACTTTACCACAATGTCATCAACATAGGCATGAACATTGCGCCCAATCTGAGTATGGAGACAATTTTGCACACAACGCTGATAAGTTGCCTGGGCACTCTTGAGCCCAAAGGGCATAGAAACATAGCAGAAGGCTCCAAAGGGAGTGATGAAGGCGGTCTTCTCCTGGTCCTTAACTGCCATTTTGATCTGATGATAACCTGAATAAGCATCCAAGAAACTCAAACGTTCACAACCTGCCGTCGCATCAATGATCTGATCAATACGCGAGAGAGCAAAAGGATCGGTTGGACAAGCTTTGTTCAAATCTGTGTAGTCCACACACATGCGCCAAGTGCCGTTTTTCTTAAGAACAAGCACCGGATTAGCCAACCACTCAGGGTGAAACACTTCAAGGATAAACCCAGCAGCCAACAGCCGGGCTACCTCCTCATCAATTGCCTTGCGTCTCTCCTCATTAAAGCGGCGAAGAAACTGCTTGACCGGTTTAAACTTGGGATCAATATTGAGAGTGTGCTCAGCGAGTTCCCTCAGTATACCTGGCATGTCAGAAGGCTTCCATACAAAAATGTCCCGGTTCTCACGGATGAACTCGATGAGCGCGCTTTCCTATTTCGGATCCAGATTTGTGCTGATGCTAAATTGTTTAGATGAATCGCCAGGAACAAAGTCAACAAGTTTAGTCTCATCAGCCAGTTTGAAATACAGGGTTGGGTCGTGCTCAGTGGTGGGCTTCTTCAGAGGGGTCATGTCTGCCGGATCAACATTGTCCTTGTAGTGTTTCAACTCCTCTGTAGCACAAACCGACTCAGCATAGGCTGCATCACCTTCCTCGCAATCCAGAGCGATCTTACGACTTCCGTGAACTGTGATGGTCCCCTTGTGACCCGGCATCTTAAGCTGCAAATAAATATAACAGGGCCTTGCCATGAACTTTGCATAAGCCGGCCGTCCAAACAGTGCGTGATATGGGCTCTGGATCCTCACCACCTCAAAGTTCAATGTTTCAAACCGGGAGTCATGCTCATCACCAAACACAACCTCCAAAGCAATCTTGCCAATGGGATATGCCAATTTACCAGGTACCACACCATGGAAAATAGTGTTTGACGGTTTAAGACTCTTGTCTGTCAACCCCATGCGACGAAAGGTCTCATAATACAGAATGTTGATACTGCTCCCTCCATCCATCAGCACCTTGGTGAACTTGTAACCTCCCACCTGAGGTGCCACCACTAAGGCCAGGTGACCCGGATTGTCAACCCGGGGCGGATGATCCTCTCTGCTCCACACAATGGGTTGCTCGGACCACCGCAAGTAATGTGGTACTGCCAGTTCAACAGCATTAACTGCCCTCTTGTGGAGCTTCTGATCACGTTTGCACAAGCTAGTAGTGAATACATGATACTGCCCACCATTCAACTGCTTTGGGTGACTCTGATAACCCGACTGCTGCTGATTTCCTTGATTATTCTGTTGGCTATTACCACCTTGGTTGTTCTAGTTTCCTTGATTATTCTGAAATCCAGAGCTTGAACCGCCGCCACCATGAAAACCTGGACCTGAACCGCCTGATGGACCTTGATCATACCGGAAAAGATCAGAGTTTTTGAACTCCTTCATAATGTGACAATCCTTCCAAAGATGTGTTGCTGGAACCTCCTTGGTCCCATGCTTTGGGCAGGGCTGGTTTAATAAACGCTCCAGATTCATTCCGCCACCATGCTGGGGCGGTTTACCCTTACAACGCTGCACATTAGCGTTAGCCACAAAATCTGAATCCGCTTTACGCTTACCATTATTCCCATGGCCTCCTTGGTTGTGCTATTGTCCCTTTGCACCTCCGTTCTTCTTTCCCTTCTCCGGTTTCTCCTCATCAGAATCGGGATCCTTGGTATTATCAGAATCGGCATATTTGACCAAGGCGGCCATAAGGGTGCCCATATCATTGCAGTGGCGCTTGAGCCGTCCCAACTTCATCTTCAGCGACTTAAACCGGCAATTGCGTTCCAGAGTGATGATTGCTTGGTCGGCGTTAATCCGGTCTGATGAATGCAAAACCTCTGAAACCCGGTGCACCCAATCGGTTGTTGACTCGTTCTCCCCTAGAACACAGGTATCCAGATCCACAATGGGCATAGGCTGTTTACATGTGTCCTTGAAATTGGCTATAAACCGGGCCTTCAACTAGTCCCATGACTCAACGGAGTTAGCTGGTAAGTTCTTCAACCATGTACGGGTTGTTCCCTCCAACATCATCGTGAAGTACTTTGCACAAGCCGCTTCATCCACGTCCAGCATCTCCATAGCCATCTCATAACTTTCCACCCATGCCTCGGGTGGCTGATCAGCGGTATAATTAGGTACCTTACGTGGGCCCTTGAAGTCCTTAGGCAGTTGCACATTACGGAGAGACGGAATAAGACACGGCACTCCCCAAGAACTGAAAGCAAGCCCGGTGCCTCGGTCTACTGATGCTGCTGGCTGAACCGGGGCGGGTTGATAACGACCCGTATGCTGTGCTGCTAAAGTGGTCTCCCTTCGTGCTCTGCCATTATCCACCACGTCCTGAGCGTTCACCTCACCACGCGCCGGATTGGGTCCTTGAGGGAACATACGGCACCGCGCACTGCTGGACACCTCTGGTTCATCTATATGCCTGCTATAGCTTTTGCTTGGACATCGAGTTGAATGAACCCTGTCTCGGCTATACGAGTAAGTGATGTCTACTACACAACCTTCTTCTTGTAGACGTTGTTGGGCCTGCAAGTGCACAGGTTTGTAGGACAGTAGCAAATTTCCCTCAAGTGGATGACCTAAGGTTTATCAATTCGTAGGAGGCGTAGGATGAAGATGGTCTCTCTCAAGCAACCCTGTAACCAAATAACAAAGAGTCTCTTGTGTCCCCAACACACCCAATACAATGGTAAATTGTATAGGTGCACTAATTCGGCGAAGAGATGAAGATACAAGTGCAAAATAGATAGTAGATAAAGGTATTTGTAATCTGAAATTATAAAAACAGCAAGGTAGCAAGCGATAAAAGTGAGCGTAAATGGTATCGCAATGATAGGAAACAAGGCCTAGGGTTCATACTTTCACTAGTGCAAGTTCTCTCAACAATAATACCATAGATAGATCATATAACAATCCCTCAACATGCAACAAAGAGCCACTCCAATGCCACTAATAGCGGAGAACAAACGAAGAGTTATGGTATGGTACGAAACCACCTCAAAGTTATCCTTTCTATTCTATCTACTCAAGAGTTCGTATTAAAATAACATAAAGCTATTCTTTCCGCTCAATCCATCATAGAGTTCATACTAGAACAACACCTTAAGACACAAATCAACCAAAACCCTAATGTCACCTAGATACTCCATTGCCACCTCAAGTATCCGTGGGCATGATTATACGATATGCATCACACAATCTCAGATTCATCTATTCAACCAACACAAAGTACTTCAAAGAGTGCCCCAAAGTCTCTACCGGAGAGTCAAGAACGTGTGCCAACCCCTATGCATAGGTTCATGGGTGGAACCCGCAAGTTGGTCACCAAAACATACATCAAGAGGCACATGATATCCCATTGTCACCATAGATAAGCACGGCAAGACATACATCAAGTGTTCTCATAAAAGACTAAATCCGATAAGATAACGTCAAAGGGGAAACTCAATTCATCACAAGAGAGTAGAGGGGGAGAAACATCATAAGATCCAACTGCAATAGCAAAGCTCGGGATACATCAAGATCGTGCCATAGAGGGAACACGAGAGAGAACACGAGAGAGAGAGAGAGAGAGAGAGAGAGAGAGAGATCAAACACATAGCTACTGGTACATAACCTCAGCCCCGAGGGTGAACTACTCCCTCCTCGTCATGGAGAGCGCTGGGATGATGAAGATGGCCACCGATGATGGATCCCCCCTCTGGCAGGGTGCCGGGAAGGGCTCCCGAGAGGTTTTTGGTGGCTACAGAGGCTTGCGGCGGCGGAACTCCCGATCTATCTTGATATATGATGGTTTTAGGGTACGTAGGCATATATAGGCGAAAGAAGTCGATCGGGGGGTGCTCGAGGGGTCCACGAGACAAGGGGCGCGCCCTACAGGGGGGGCGCCCTCCTATCTCGTGGAGTTCTCGAGTATCTTATGACTTGAACTCCACGTCTCCAGGATGATATTCTTCCAAAAAATCACGTTGCCGAAGGTTTCGTTCCATTTGGACTCCATTTGATATTCCTTTTCTTCGAAATACTGAAGTATGCAATAAAACAACAATATGGGTTGGGCCTTCGGTTAATAGGTTAGTCCCAAAAGTAATATAAAAGTGTATAATAAAGCCCATAATCATTCAAAACAGGTAATATAATAGCATGGAACAATCAAAAATTATAGATACGTTGGACACGTATTAGTAAGCTTGCTGCTGGGTCATAGCCGTCTGAAGAAGATCCCTAGCCCGCCGTGTCTCGACCACCGCTGGCGATTCACAATCTATCGGAATAGCAGCCAGCCGGGATGCTGCTGCTATCATATTGTCCAAATGGGTAGAGAAGTGACCCGGTGGGGGGGGTATATACCGCGGCGGGTTGTCTGTGAGTCGAGGTGGACCCATCACCCGAGGTTGATCCGGCGCTTCGGTCCTTGGCACAATGGTCCGGTTTACTGCTGCAGGATTGCTAGTCCCTGCTCCTGGCGTACCAAAGAGGTTCATCGCATTGTAATCCGCCGGTAAGTGAGATCGATGTCTCCTCCTGAATACTTCATTTGAAGCGTTCTGATCAATCAAAAGTCGATAATTCTTGGCTTGAATCCTCTGCGCCTGGGCATCTAAAGTGGCCCGTTCCTCAGCCATCCTGGTCTCCTCAGCCGCTAAGTCCTCCTTGGCTTGTGTTATTTGATCCTTTAGCCTCGCAATATCCGCATTGTGTTGATCCTGTGTCGTCGGAGTAACTGCCGTGGTCAACAAGGTCGCCCAGGCATCCATCAAACCAGAGAGAACTTGAGCCGTCCGGCACATGGAGCCTCCTGCCCCTGCTACCGGTCCGGATGCTGCCGTAGTAGAGTTTTGCAAGGTTGGCTGTGTTCCGGTCATGAAGATCCCGATGTGGTTCGGTGGTTCAAGAAATTCCGGAATACTGGTGCCATCGGAATACCCTTCAAACACACCATCCTGAACTTGGTACAGGGATTCGGTTTCACCAGCGGATGACTCACCGTCGAAATAAGCGACCGTCTCACCTTCAGACTCCGGTTCAGATCCGATCCCGTGGACACATCCCATGAACGCATGCTTCACGGTGGGCTGAATCCGAGCGGGGCTTGCACGCTGAGCCGTCTCGACGAGGTCGGTGCAGATGTCCGGCTCAGGGCCCGGTTCGCCAATCTTGCCGATGAAAACGTGAATTCCGCCAAAGGGGACCCGATACCCGTACTCAATTGAGCCGCCTCGGGGCCCCATCCTGCATCGTCGATGTAGAGTTTGCCGTGATGACTCTTGGTCATCCGGCCAACCGCGTACCCTTTGAGTCCTTCAAAGTTTCCCTTCAAGAGCTTGAAACCATCGTGTGATAGCCCCACGGTGGGCGCCAACTGTCATGGAAATATCACGTCATATGTCCTCGTGAAAGGACCTAGTCGTGGAGCCATCGCGACGGGTTAGCTTAGAGGGGTTAAACCGGACAAAGGACACGAGGGATTTTATACTAGTTTGGCCCCTTCGATGATGGTAAAGGCCTACGTCTAGTTGTGATGGGATTATTGGGGTCTCGATTACTAGGGAGCTAAACACGCTATGCCTGGCTCTCGAGTTGTTGTTTCTTGTCCCTGAACCGCCGTCGGGTCATCCCCTTATATACATAGGTTGACGCCCGGCTGGTTTACAGAGTCCCGAGGCCGGCTCATAACAGCGTCTGGCTCGGTCTCTCCTTTTCTTATCTTACAATAAAAGTTACATGACTATGTCGGTTTACCACTATGGGCCCTATTCCGCCTTTGGGCTCCGGGCCTCTAAGCTTCATTAGTAAAGCTCCATCTTCTGGGTATTCGTGGGCTTCAATATAGTAGAGGGTGAACCGGTCCCTCCTGGGCGGTTTACACTCAGTAGTTATATCACCAACACTACCCCTCAGGAGGAGGGCACCGGGGGCTACCGGAGAGGGGCCGAGATCCGGCCTCACCCCCGTGGCGCTCGGAACAAGGCGTCCTCAGGAGGTAGGCCCTCTGCCGGGGAGGTGCCCCAGGGCCTGCCCCCGGCAGAGGACCTGTGGTCGGCAGCGTCCTTGGTCTCCGGTCGCCGTCGGTGGCAATAGAGTGTGGTGCAAGGCGAGGCCCTCGTCTGGCGATATGAAGCAAGGCTGGTACCTGTGAAGAAGGCCCAGTGCCTGTGAAGCTCGCCGCCCGTGACACTCTCACGTAATAATGAGTTGGGGTTGTACACGCCCCGGAGTCTCAGGAGAGCCGCCCTAGGGCCTCGGGGGCTCCCGCCCATGCCCAGTGGCAGCACTTAGCTCCGTGCTGGTGAGAAGACGTCGAAGACTAGACTAGGTGCCGGACGCGGCTTTTTTGCTTTTTTGCCTTTCTCTTGGTTGTTGAGTTTCTTCGATTTGAATTTAAGTTGGATATAAGCTTGAGACTTGCGTGTGTTCGGGGAAGGGGTGTTTAGTCTCGTTTGAGCAATCTTTCACGTTCTGGTTGCGGCTTTGCGTCCAAAGTTAGCGTCAGCTGCATCCCCTCGCGAGCCAGGCCAGGCCAGGCACGTCTATCGTCCGGACCGCTGTCACCACGCCCTCTTAAGGAGTTCTCACCACAGGATCAGCGGGTTCACTCAGAAGACACTCAGGGCACTGCGGCCCCCGCAAGCTCGCTCAGGACCCGTCCAGGTCGAAGGTAAACAAGTCAACCGACTCATCGTGGGGCCAATCGCTCAGCATAAGCATGCATGCGGCGTTATGTCTACAAGTACACTAACTGCAAACTTTTACATGAGGGGCTTCCCCTCCCAAAATGCTCTTACAACCTTCAGGGCCGAGCCCGAACTCTTTTTGCGCAGGATAAACAGCAGAAATGACATGCGATCAATCAGACAAATCTCCCAATGCATCTTCGGGAGCGCCTCCGGAAGCGTCACTGGCGTCACTGGCCTCACCATCACCCACGTTGTCGCCATCATCAACATCGTGCTCATTCACAATGCCACCTTCATCGGCGGCCACGACCACGCCATCGTCATCAGTGGCGAAGGCCCTGACGAGGGCGTCCACGTTGTCCTCCACCCACTGCGCCAGATCACCCCGAACGGCTATGGGCACCGACGCGATGGCTGCATCGAAGTCGAAGTGGGGGTCCCGGTCCTGAAGATAACTGAAGACTCGGGAAAAAGCACGTCCAAGCAGGGCTCGGCTCCTCTCCTCAACAAGCCCGTTGGCCCTGTCAGAGCGGGTCTCCAGCTGCGTCACCACGTCTCTGAAGAACCGGAGATTGCCAGCCTAGTTGATCACACAAGGCTCCGTGACGGCTGCCTCGTAGATGTTGCCCAGGGCAGTGTTGGCCCTTTCCCTGAGACTTCGGAGCATGGGGCCATGCTCGTGCTCTAAAGTCTGCCGCTGGCGGATCTCGTCCTCATTCCACCACGCAACGGCCTCGGCGCCATCAACCCTTTGTTGGAGAAGAAGCAGCTCAGCGCGGGAAGAAGCCAGCTCCGTCTACGCTGCGTCAAGGGCGGCTGCAGAGGCGTCCGCAAGCCGCGTCACTTCAGCCAGCTTGGTCCTGAGGGCAGCGGTCCTGCCCTCAGCTTCGGCCCTGATCAGCCCCAACCTCCTTTCGTACTCGCGCTCAAGACTCAAGCGAGCTCCCACCATGCGGCGGTCGACCTCTTCTTGGACACGGGCCTCCCTCGCGCCAACTTCATCCTCTGCATGGGTTACCAGGCGTTCCCTCGTCTCCAACCGCTCGAGGTCGAGGTTGCGCTCGGCGGCCTCCAGCACCAGCACCTCCTCACGCCTCTGGAGCTCCGCCTCGTCATCAAGTGCCCCCTTCAGCGACACAAGGGCCGCCTGGCGCAGCTCCACTTGCCGCTCCAGAGAGTTGCTCCAGGCCTGGAGCTCCCACGCGCGCTCCTCTGCAGCCCTGCGCCGACGGTCTGCTTCCTGGGCCTCCTCGACGGCTTGGGAGGAGGCCTCCCACGAGGCCACCAACGAAGCCTCGGCCTTCGCATTTTCAAGATCACGCTGGTGGCGTGCAAGGCTGACGGCCACCTTCAGCTTGCGCCTCTCACCAGTGAGGTGCAGGCCTTCGGCCTCGAGGCATGCATGTTGGGGAACGTAGTAATTTCAAAAAAAATTCCTACGTACACACAAGATCATGGTGATGGCATAGCAACGAGAGGGGAGAGTGTTGTCCACGTACCCTCGTAGACCGTAAGCGGAAGCGTTAGCATAACGCGGTTGATGTAGTCGTACGTCTTCACGATCCGACCGATCCAAGCACCGAACGTACGGCACCTCCGAGTTCAGCACACGTTCAGCTTGATGACGATCCCCGGGCTCCGATCCAGCAAAGCTTCGGGGATGAGTTCCGTCAGCACGACGGCGTGGTGACGATGATGATGCTCTACCGGCGCAGGGCTTCGCCTAAACTCCGCGACGATATGACCGAGGTGGAATATGGTGGAGGGGGGCACCGCACACGGCTAAGGAACAATCCGTAGATCAACTTGTGTGTCTATGGGGTGCCTCCCGCCCCCGTATATAAATGAGCCAGGGGGGAGGAGGCGGCCGGCCAAGGAGGGCGCGCCAAGGGGGGAGTCCTACTCCCACCGGGAGTAGGACTCCCTTCTTTCCTAGTTGGAATAGGAGAAGGGGGGGAAAGAGGAGGAAGAGGGGAAGGAAAGGGGGGGCGCCGCCCCCCTTCCCTTGTCCTATTCGGACTAGGAAGGGGAGGGGCGCGCAGCCCCCTCCTGCCTCCTTCCCTCTTCCCCCTCGAGGCCCATGTAGGCCCAATAACCCCCGGGGGGTTCCGGTAACCTCCCGGTACTCCGGTAAAATGCCGATTTCACCCGGAACGATTCCGATGTCCAAATATAGGCTTCCAATATATCGATCTTTATGTCTCAACCATTTCGAGACTCCTCGTTATGTCCGTGATCACATCCGGGACTCCGAACAAACTTCGGTACATCAAAACTTATAAACTCATACTAAAACTGTCATCGTAACGTTAAGCGTGCGGACCCTACGGGTTCGAGAACTATGTAGACATGACCTAGAACTATTCTCGGTCAATAACCAATAGCGGAACCTGGATGCCCATATTGGTTCCTACATATTCTACGAAGATATTTATCGGTCAAACCGCATAACAACATACGTTGTTCCCTTTGTCATCGGTATGTTAATTGCCCGAGATTTGATCGTCGGTATCCAATACCTAGTTCAATCTCGTTACCGGCAAGTCTCTTGACTCGTTCCGTAATGCATCATCCCGTAACCAACTCATTTGGTCACATTGCTTGCAAGGCTTATAATGATGTGGATTACCGAGAGGGCCCAGAGATAACTCTCTGACAATGGGAGTGACAAAACCTAATCTCGAAATACGCCAACTCAACATGTACCTTCGGAGACACCTGTAGTACTCCTATATAATCACCCAGTTACGTTGTGACGTTTGGTAGTACCCAAAGTGTTCCTCCGGTAAACGGGAGTTGCATAATTCTCATAGTTATAGGAACATGTATAAGTCATGAAGAAAGCAATAGCAATATACTAAACGATCAAGTGCCAGGCTAACGGAATGGGTCATGTCAATCACATCATTCTCCTAATGATATGATCCCATTAATCAAATGACAACACATGTCTATGGTTAGGAAACATAACCATCTTTGATTAATGAGCTAGTCAAGTAGAGGCATACTAGTGACTATATGTTTGTCTATGTATTCACACATGTATCATGTTTCCGGTTAATACAATTCTAGCATGAATAATAAACATTTATCATGATATGAGGAAATAAATAATAACTTTATTATTGCCTCTAGGGCATATTTCCTTCAGTCTCCCACTTGCACTAGAGTCAATAATCTAGATTACATAGTAATGATTCTAACACCCATGGAGACTTGGTGTTGATCATGTTTTGCTCGTGAGAGTGGCTTAGTCAACGGGTCTGCAACATTCAGATCCGTATGTATCTTGCAAATCTTTATGTCTCCCACTTGGACTTGGTCCCGAATGGAATTGAAGCGTCTCTTGATGTGCTTGGTCCTCTTGTGAAATCTGGATTCCTTTGCCAAGGCAATTGCACTAGTATTGTCACAGAAGATTTTCATTGGTCCCGATGCACTAGGTATGACACCTAGATCGGAAATGAACTCCTTCATCCAGACTCCTTCATTTGCTGCTTCCGAAGCAGCTATGTACTCCGCTTCACATGTAGATCCCGCCACGACGCTTTGTTTAGAACTGCACCAACTTACAGCTCCACCGTTTAATAAAAACACGTATCCGGTTTGCGATTTAGAATTGTCCGGATCAGTGTCAAAGCTTGCATCGACGTAACCATTTACGACTAGCTCTTTGTCACCTCCATATACGAGAAACATATCCTTAGTCCTTTTCAGGTATTTCAGGATGTTCTTGACCGCTGTCCAGTGATCCACTCCTGGATTACTTTGGTACCTTCCTGCCAAGCTTATTGCTAAGCATATGTCAGGTCTGGTACACAGCATTGCATACATGATAGAGCCTATGGCTGAAGCATAGAGAACATCTTTCATTTTCTCTCTATCTTCTGTTGTGGTCGGGCATTGAGTTTGACTCAACTTCACACCTTGTAGTACGGGCAAGAACCCTTTCTTTGCCTGATCCATTTTGAACTTTTTCAAAATTTTATCAAGGTATGTGCTTTGTGAAAGTCCTATCAAGCGTCTTGATCTATCTCTATAGATCTTGATGCCCAATATGTAAGCAGCTTCACCGAGGTCTTTCATTGAAAAACTTTTATTCAAGTATCCCTTTATGCTATCCAGAAATTCTATATCATTTCCAATTAATAATATGTCATCTACATATAATATCAGAAATGCTACAGAGCTCCCACTCACTTTCTTGTAAATACAGGCTTCTCCAAAAGTCTGTATA
Source organism: Triticum aestivum (assembly GCF_018294505.1). Taxonomy (NCBI): domain Eukaryota; kingdom Viridiplantae; phylum Streptophyta; class Magnoliopsida; order Poales; family Poaceae; genus Triticum; species Triticum aestivum. Next base: position 399,614,816 of record NC_057807.1, read on the forward strand.
AAACCATATGCTTTGATCACACTATCAAAGCGTTTATTCCAACTCCGAGATGCTTGCACCAGTCCATAAATGGAACGTTGGAGTTTGCACACTTTGTTAGCACCTTTTGGATCAACAAAACCTTCTGGCTGCATCATATACAACTCTTCTTCCAGAAATCCATTCAAGAATGCAGTTTTTACATCCATTTGCCAAATTTCATAATCATGAAATGCAGCAATAGCTAACATGATTTGGACAGACTTAACCATCGCTACGGGTGAGAAAGTCTCATCGTAGTCAACTCCTTGAACTTGTTGAAAACCTTTCGCAACAAGTCGAGCTTTATAGACAGTTACATTACCATCAGCGTCAGTCTTCTTCTTAAAGATCCATTTATTCTCAATTGCTTGCCGATCATCGGGCAAGTCAACCAAAGTCCATACTTTGTTTTTATACATGGATCCCATCTCAGATTTCATGGCCTCTAGCCATTTTGCGGAATCTGGGCTCATCATCGCTTCCTCATAGTTCGTAGGTTCATCATGGTCAAGCAACATGACTTCCAGAATTGGATTACCGTACCACTCTGGTGTAGATCTTATTCTGGTAGACCTACGAGGTTCAGTAGAAACTTGATCTGAAGTTTCATGATCAATATCATTAGCTTCCTCACTAATTGGTGTAGTTGTCACAGGAACCGGTTCTTGTGATGAACTACTTTCCAATAGGGGAGTAGATACAGTTATCTCATCAAGTTCTACTTTCCTCCCACTCACTTCTTTCGAGAAAAACTCCTTCTCTAGAAAGGATCCGATTTTAGCAACGAAAATCTTGCCCTCAGATCTGTGATAGAAGGTGTACCCAATAGTCTCTTTTGGGTATCCTATGAAGACACATTTCTCCGATTTGGGTTCGAGCTTATCTGGTTGAAGTTTCTTCACATAAGCATTGCAGCCCCAAACTTTAAGAAACGACAACTTTGGTTTCTTGCCAAACCATAGTTCATAAGGCGTCGTCTCAACGGATTTGGATGGTGCCCTATTTAACGTGAATGCGGCCGTCTATAAAGCATAACCCCAAAACGATAGCGGTAAATCAGTAAGAGACATCATAGATCGCACCATATCTAGTAAAGTACGATTACGACGTTCGGACACACCATTTCGTTGTGGTGTTCCGGGTGGCGTGAGTTGCGAAACTATTCCGCATTGTTTCAAGTGTAGACCAAACTCGTAACTCAAATATTCTCCTCCACGATCAGATCGTAGAAATTTCATTTTCTTGTTACGATGATTTTCCACTTCACTCTGAAATTCTTTGAACTTTTCAAATGTTTCAGACTTGTGTTTCATCAAGTAGATATACCCATATCTGCTCAAATCATCTGTGAAGGTGAGAAAATAACGATACCCGCCGCGAGCCTCAACATTCATTGGACCACAAACATCAGTATGTATGATTTCCAACAAATCAGTTGCTCGCTCCATAGTTCCGGAGAATGGCGTTTTAGTCATCTTACCCATGAGACACGGTTCGCAAGCACCAAGTGATTCATAATCAAGTGATTCCAAAAGCCCATCAGTATGGAGTTTCTTCATGCGCTTTACATCGATATGACCTAAACGGCAGTGCCACAAATAAGTTGCACTATCGTTATCAACTCTACATCTTTTGGTTTCAACACTATGAATATGTGTATCACTACTATCGAGATTCAATAAAAATAGACCACTTTTCAAGGGTGCATGACCATAAAAGATATTACTCATATAAATAGAACAACCATTATTCTCTGATTTAAATGAATAAATGTCTCGCATCAAACAAGATCCAGATATAATGTTCATGCTCAACGCTGGCACCAAATAACAATTATTTAGGTCTAAAACTAATCCCGATGGTAGATGTAGAGGTAGCGTGCCGACCGCGATCACATCGACTTTGGAACCATTTCCCACGCGCATCGTCACCTCGTCCTTAGCCAATATTCGCTTAATTCATAGTCCCTGTTTCGAGTTGCAAATATTAGCAACAGAACCAGTATCAAATACCCAGGTGCTACTGCGAGCATTAGTAAGGTACACATCAATAACATGTATATCACATATACCTTTGTTCACTTTGCCATCCTTCTTATCTGCCAAATACTTGGGGCAGTTCCGCTTCCAGTGTCCAGTCTTCTTGCAGTAGAAGCACTCAGTTTCAGGTTTAGGTCCAGACTTGGGTTTCTTCTCTTGAGCAGCAACTTGCTTGCTGTTCTTTTTGAAGTTCCCCTTCTTCTTCCCTTTGCCCTTTTTCTTGAAACTGGTGGTCTTGTTAACCATCAACACTTGATGCTCCTTTTTGATTTCTACCTCAGCGGCTTTTAGCATCGCGAAGAGCTCGGGAATAGCCTTGTTCATCCCTTGCATATTATAGTTCATCACGAAGCTCTTGTAGCTTGGTGGCAGTAATTGAAGAATTCTGTCAATGACACTATCATCAGGAAGATTAACTCCCAGTTGAATCAAGTGATTATTATACCCAGTCATTTTGAGTATATGTTCACTGACAGAACTATTCTCCTCCATCTTGCAGCTATAGAACTTATTGGAGACTTCATATCTCTCAATCCGGGCATTTGCTTGAAATATTAACTTCAACTCCTGGAACATCTCATATGCTCCATGACGTTCAAAACGTCGTTGAAGACCCGGTTCTAAGCCGTAAAGCATGGCACACTGAACTATCGAGTAGTCATCAGCTTTGCTCTGCCAGACGTTCTTAACGTCGTCAGTTGCATCAGCAGCAGGCCTGGCACCCAGCGGTGCTTCCAGGACGTAACTTTTCTGTGCAGCAATGAGGATAATCCTCAGGTTACGGACCCAGTCCGTGTAATTGCTACCATCATCTTTCAACTTTGCTTTCTCAAGGAACGCATTAAAATTCAACAGAACAACAGCACGAGCCATCTATCTACAAACAAACATAGACAAGCAAGATACTATCAGGTACTAAGTTCATGATAAATTTAAGTTCAATTAATCATATTACTTAAGAACTCCCACTTAGACAGACATCTCTCTAGTCATCTAAGTGATCACGTGATCCAAATCAACTAAACCATGTCCGATCATCACGTGAGATGGAGTATTTTCAATGGTGAACATCGCTATGTTGATCATATCTACTATATGATTCACGTTCGACCTTTCGGTCTCCGTGTTCCGAGGCCATATCTGTATATGCTAGGCTCGTCAAGTATGACCTGAGTATTCCGCGTGTGCAACTGTTTTGCACCCGTTGTATTTGAACATAGAGCCTATCACACCCGATCATCACGTGGTGTCTCAGCACGAAGAACTTTCGCAAGGGAGCATACTCAGGGAGAACACTTCTTGATTATTAGTGAGAGATCATCTTAAAATGCTACCGTCAATCAAAGCAAGATAAGATGCATAAAGGATAAACATCACATGCAATCAATATAAGTGATATGATATGGCCATCATCATCTTGTGCTTGTGATCTCCATCTTTGAAGCACCGTCGTGATCACCATCGTCACCGGCGCGACACCTTGATCTCCATCGTAGTATCGTTGTTGTTACGCCATCTATTGCTTCTACGACTATCGCTACCGCTTAGAGATAAAGCAAAGCAATTACAGGGCGTTTGCATTTCATACAATAAAGCGACAACCATATGGCTCCAGCCAGTTGCCGATAACTTCGGTTACAAAACATGATCATCTCATACAATAAAATATAGCATCACCTCTTGACCATATCACATCACAACATGCCCTGCAAAAACAAGTTAGACGTCCTCTACTTTGTTGTTGCAAATTTTACTCTCAGGACCCCGACTCAATGTCACATCGATCTAGCATGTAACACCTCATATCACTTTGCGGCCTCACGCACGGTATTCCCACGGGTGTCACCTTACCTTAGCCCGGGACCGTTTGCGCCTTTTGGCACACGTATATGACAGTGTTGCTAGCATCCATATGATAAGGAGCCCGGGCTGACATGGCTAGTCGTAAACCCAAAGTGGCACAGACTTACAGGGACAGGCATCCATGACCCAGCATCGAACGTGTCGGTCATCAGCCAGTGAATCCAGGCTGTAGCACTGGGCTAGCAGGACTCCGGTGAACCGGGCTGTAGCGGGCTAACAGGACTCCAGTATTCATCGCGTGACATTTCCCCGAAGGGACAGACACAGGAACGAAGAAGGACACATGCCTGCCGGCCTAAGTGTTCCGGAGCAGTAGCAAGCTACCATGGCTCGGTGGAAACACTAGGAGACATTTCCCGGTAAGAGAGGCTACTAAAGATAAACAACTAGATGGTCAGATCCCACACATACCAAGCATTTCAATAACATACACACAATATGCTCGATATGTGCAAATACAACATGGCATCACAACATGACTCTACGACTCAAGTATTTATTCAATAGGCTCCGATGAGCGAGATATTACATATAGGGGTCTCACGACCCAACATTCAGAGCATACAAAACAAAGCACAAGCGGAAGCTATCATGTCTGAGTACAGACAACTATAAATGAAAAAGGCTGAGAAGCCTGACTATCTACCAGATCCTGCCGAGGGCACAAGATCGTAGCTGAGGTAACAAGCTAAACGTCGAAGTCCACGTGGAACTACTAGTGAGACTGAAGTCTCTCTGCAAAAACATAAATTAAGCAACGTGAGTACAAATGTACCCAGCAAGACTTACATCAGATCTATCTACATATGCATCATTATCAACAAAGGGGATGGTGGAGTTTGACTGCAGCAAGCCAGCTTTGACTCGGTGGCTATTCCTGAACTACGACTGCAAGCGACTCTTTTGAGGTGGCGCACACGAGTCCACATATTCACCATATCAATACACCACTATGGATCCGCTCCCGTCTCCCTACGAGAACGCCATCCATAGCACTCACGCTTATCTTGCGTATTTTAGAGTATCCACTTTCACTTGTCTATGAACTATGCAAGGGGTCCAAGTTTCCATATCCGAGGAATCCGGCTATTCGAATAGATGATGTTAACCCTGCAGGGGTGTACTTCTTCACACACGCTCTCGCCACTTACCGCCCTGTACACGTCATGTACCTCGGCAACCTTCAAGCGGAAGCCGGGCGAGGGAGTCGGCCACGACCTGACTAACCGAACAAGTCTCTAGTCCAGGTTTATCGCCTATTCGGGTTCCATCCGCAAGGAGATCCGGCCGGGGTGTCGCTCACGGCCCCAAACGATGTGAGCAGGGTTCCCAAGCCCACCATCCGGGTGCCACTTGGTACACCGTGCCACTGTGCCTAGTCTGTCCCAAGCCCACCTGTACCGGGTGCCACTTGGTAGACTACTAACACTACCTACAAACACCAGAAACTAGTTGCAACTCCTGGACAGAGATCATGTTGATTAATAAGTCGAGAGGGGTCGAGTTACCGGAACCCAATGTGTGGTAGTAACTGGTCATGGATCACAAACACAGAACTCAGTTCCTGAGGACGGCTGCAATGAGACAACCCACCATGTACTCCTACATGGCCTCTCACCGCTACCTTTACCAAATCGTGTTCACACACTTAGTTCACCCATAGTAGGACATGTTCACACGCCTCTGATTCATCCCCGATGAATCAGACCTGACTCAACTCTAAGCAGTAGCAGGCATGACAAACAAGCATGAATGAGTAGGCACATCAGGGCTCAAACAACTCCTACTCATGCTAGTGGGTTTCATCTATTTACTGTGGCAATGACAGGTCATGCAAAGGATAAAGGGTTCAGCTACCGCAGCAAGTATCAAATATGTCGTTGTTGTCCTAATGCAGTAAAAGAGAGCAGGAGCGAGAGAGTGGGATTTTATCGGAATGAACAAGGGGGTTTTGCTTGCCTGGCACTTCTGAAGATAACATTGAGTCTTCATCAGTGTCAACGATCACATCATCGGTATCACGTCTATCGAGAGGGGACAAATACCGGCAACACAAAAGGAACACAATCAATGCAATGCACAATATGATGCATGATCATGACATGGCAAAATGAATGTGTTTTGAGCTAATGCAACTAGCAACAGATTAAATGAAGTTGGTTTGAATACAAGATTCAAATTCAAACTCCATATGTGATTATTCAAATGTCATTCACTTCATTTGTCCTAAACAGTAGTGATAAGTTGTTCTAACATGCATGAAAATGGTACAGATGGATTCCTTGAATTTTTCTGATAATTTTTCATATATAAATTATTTAATTTGGAGTTACGGTTGAATTTCTATGATTTTTAGAAGTTTTAGGCATTTTCTGGAATTTCCTGAATATTAATAAATCCAGAAAATACGTATTGCGTCAGCATTGCGTCACTATGACGTCAGCAGGTCAACAGACGCTGCTGGTGGTCAAACCTGACCAGTGGGGCCCACTGGTCAGTGACTGGGGCTGGTTAGTGCCGCTGACGTGTGGGGCCGGTCAAAGGCCACGTCAGCACAGTCAACTCTGACTGGTGGGTCCCGTGTGTTTATTAACTAGTCTAAACAGAAATAAAACAGAGATTATTTCGAGCGTGGGGCCCAGGTGTCAGTGACATAGGGCTTAGTTAGTGGGGTGATTAACTCCTAACAGCTGCTATCACCGACGGCTAATCGCCGGCGTAACCAGGACGCGGCGGCGTTGCCCGTCCGGCCAACTCCGGCGACGGGAGCTCGCGCGGCTGGGCGCGTTGGAACCGGAGCAAGGAGGCGCGTCGATTGGTGGCCTCAGGCGATGCTAGGGTGGCCGGGAACGTCGACGGCGTCGAGTTCCACGGCGGCGCAGTTGCGGCTTGCACGGGTGCAAGGAGCACGGTGCACGATTGGGCGACCTGAGGCGCGCTACGGGTTCCTGGAGAAGCCCGGAGCATGACTCCATGCTTGGGTTGGTCGGGCGGGACGGCTAGCGGTGGCGAGCTTCACGGCGGCGGCGGCGAGCTCTCGGCCATCACAGAAACAACGGCTATGGGAGGCAATCGATGGTGGGGAGAGGGGGAGAACGTAGAGGAGCTCACAGCGGTGAAGGGGAGCAACTCGGTGTAGCCGGGGACGCGCTGAGGCCGCAAATTGACCGGAGGGGGCCGTCGGATCCGGAGGTTGAAGACGGCGCGTTGGCGGCGATGCAGGGCTTCCGGAGGGCTGTGGATTGGTGGGGAGGAAGAGGGGGTCGAGGCGGAGCTCCTGGGCGCATCGGCGAGGCTAGGGGTGGTCGGTGGCCATGGGTACGGCGACGATGACGGCGAGCTCCGCTCGGTGGTGTGCGCGAGAGGGAAGCAGAGGAGGGAATGGGGTCCAGGGGGAGAGAGGAGAGGTGCAGGGGGCGAGGGGGAGTGCGTGGCTCCCTCGGGTGCCTCCAGCGACGAGCAGGTAAGCAGGAGGTGGCCGGAGCTCTCGGGCACGCGCCACGCCTCGCCTCTGCCTACTGGCAGAGGAAGACGACAGGGGAGGGAGTAGCGGTGGCGGGCTGGGCCGGCTGGGCCGGTTGGTGGCGCCAGGTAGGCTGCGGGTAAGTGGCCCAGGTAGGTTTTCTGCTCTGTTTTATTTTTTTCTTCTGTTTTGTTTTATTTAATTTATTTTGCCACTGTTTTGAATTTAAAATAATTCAAACAATGCCAAAAAACTCCTCTGAATATTTTATATTGCTAGATGGACTTTTCCAAAAGCTTATAAAATATTTCAGGGGGATTTGAAATTATATTCTAATTATATGAATATAATTCAAATTCAAATAGCTAATGATTTAAATTCAAAGTCCCAAAAATAAATCCTTAAAAATGTTCAATATTTTGGTTGGAACCAGAACCCTTGCCAAAAATTATCAAACATTTAAGAAGAGCATTTTGGAACAATGAATGAGATTTTTAGGGTTTTTGCCCTACTTTTATTTAGGGTTTTGAGGCTTCTAAATTCCTCAGTTCAAGTTTCAAAAATTTAAACATGATGCACACACCAGGCAGCACCAGAAGCTAGGGATGTGACAACTCACCCCCACTAAACAAGAATCTCGTCTCGAGATTCAAGCGTAGGGTAAGGTGAAGGGGAAACGCAAACTAGTACAATCTTCACGATCCAGGTTGCACTTCAAATGAGCGTTGATTTGAACACCATCTTTGTCTTGTCGTCTTGCTCTGAGAACTTCAGCTAATCCTGACAAGAAGAGGAAAGGAAAACTCTAGAAGGATCGGTCTTCTCGAAGGTCGAACAACTCAGGATTAACTCACGGAATGAGACTTAGAACCATCTCTCGGGTTGAGACACGAGATACACATCAGGAGGGGTGGAAAGAATACGGATGACGAAGGTTCACTAGGTGGACAATAATTCCACACTTAAGAAGGTGGTAAACGATTGTCAATGTAGCGAGGAGTTAAGTTGACATGACACCATAATGATGCACCTTAGGGAAGGTGACTCGAAGATATATCCCCTTAAGTGGCAAAAGGAATTACTTTTGATTCAAAGATCATTGAAACTCTTTATACCAATTTAAGGCAATTCTCGACCAATCGTTTGGAGGGGGTCGGTAGAATGGCATACTCGGACTTGGATGATGTGGATTACCTTGTTGAAGACAACGTAATGGATGAATTTGCTTATCACCGGAGATGGAAGAGACCCGTGGTAGAATGGCACATTGGCGGTGCAAGCTAGGAACAAAATGCAAATGCTGGGAATGATTCTGGTAACTGGGGAAGAGCCCAACAATAGAGAGTGAATTCACTGTTTGAGAAGTTATAGTATAACCGAGGAAGGTGAGAGCAAACCCAGTTAGTGCCGATGATAACACCTAGCGCTTGTGCGTGCTCTCAAGAACTTGAGCAATTCCATATTCATCAAGGTTTTACCAACATCCGTGTCAAGGGTCCGGTAACACAACTTACTACCATGATGGCTAATGATGGATGATGCAGACGCAAAGGAAGATAACATCAACTCAGGTTTCACCCTAGCGAGGCCAAGGAAACAAAATCTAGATGATCGACCGAGAGACCTTTAGCACTCCGCTTCTAATGTTCTCCTTGACGTGCTAGTGTAACCCATTCATAGATATGGTTTGATAACTAGAACATCAAGTAAAGGTCGGACTTCGGGAGCAATAGAATCCATAAGGAACAGTTATGGAGGTAAATCCTGCGGAATCCTTATGGGGAGGTGGCCAACTTCCTCAAACAAGATACTACAATAATAGGTCTTCCGGCTGGGTGTGTTGGCCACGACATCCACTTTACCGGTTATCGAGGGACCAATATTATAGTTCTTGGGAAATATTCCAACCATCATATCTGCCTGAGACTCAGATCTGGTTGGTGTCAGGATATTCCAGAATCATCGAGTCTAGGAAGAAAAATGAAAGTTTGCAACACAAATCGACGAGATGACGTTGCGAGATTCTCAGGAAATGAACTACGATAGCAAGCTCCAAAACATGAGCTGGTTCTGCTACAAACATGTGAACACGTTGTTCCAGACAAGCATGCCCACATGGTAGTCTTACAATAAAACACTACCGAGTTCTGGTTGGGAGCCATCATCGAGGATATCGAAGTCTTTACGCAAGTCCATGGATTAGATCCCAAGCATAGACTTCTTTTCCTTGAACAAGTCAATCAGTGGCTTGGTGTGCTAGGATATACATATGGAATGAAGATGATCAGTCTAACAGACCACAGAATTCTTCGCACGTGCATGACCGACTTGGGATGATTCCAAAGGAGCAAAAACAAACTTTCTCGAATTCACGACGGCAACTTACATCAAAATGCACGTGAATCAAAGGAAGTCACTCCTTTCATCAAACAAGTACTTCATGAGCTAGCATGAAGAAAATGCTTTCAAAAGTTTCCAACACTAACTTAATGTTCAACAACATCATGGAGGAGATAAGGATGTTGTCAATGGGCTCAACAACAACTCATCGGAATTTCCATATCACTGAACTTCCACCATCATGTGAACACGGTGATAGCATTGGTCAGAACCAAAGGATATAATGGTGTATGCTCGAGGGATCAACCACGAGTAAGACAACATTACGAACATCGTTGGTTCTGACTTGATTTGACGATAGCCCATACTCAAATCAAAGGATTGATAGGACAATAGGTCCAACAACTGATCACAGGGACCAATCGATGAAGATATCATCTTTCTTCAACACACACTACACAAGAATATCCCTTTGGAACGAACTAAGTCAGGCAAGCTTTTATCTTCCAACCCTCCAAGTTGTCGTTTAGCTTAACCAACTAGCTCAGGGATATCTAACACCGACTCTTGGAGAGAAGGTGGTTCACAAGAAACCAACTTGATCACGAGCTCAACATAGCGGTCAGGTGACAACCTGGTAATACTTCTGAGAAGATATTCAGAAAATCACGAACCACCGGTATGTTACTAAGCTCGAGAACAATTTTGCTTTTCAGGGCAAGACGATATGATAAAAAGGGCGAGGGATTGCCAAAAATCCTAACTCATCAATCAAAGAGTGCACCAGGAAATAAGGACTAGGTAGCACAATCTATCTTAGAATGGTGATTCAATAACCAACATGCTAAGAATGAAAATATTGTCCATTTACTACCAAGCAACAGAGTTGCTAGCAGTATTGATTTCACACACCACGATTCACTTGTCGGCATTCCGGTTACGATAACACAGGAACCGAGGAATGAACAATGATGGCAAGAAGTATCACTGTACCAAGAGTTCATAGGATGGTGTGCAATTCCTATAACAATCCCGATATAAAGATGGTAATACTCCAAGGTAGAACAGAACAAAAGCTGGATTAGCAATTTGATCTGCGGAGCACAACTTCTTTGACCCAATCCTGGATATGGAAGAGGTACTGGAGTTTGTTTCTCCTAGTCATTCTGCGATAGAATGGCTTGACGGACCACAAGAGTAATAGGCATCGATAAACGAACGCGTGCATACTCTTGACTATCAATTGATAGACGAGGGCCAGAAAACAACTAAAGAGGGACAACTCAAAAGAACATATGATTTTCCAAGTTGTGGATGCATGGACTAGCATGTCGAACGAATTCAACATATTTCTTCCGGATAACCCATGCAGAAAGGTAGAACTGGCAGAGTCACAATATAGAATCGAGAACCCATCGAGAGCACTCTGATTGTGATCTTTCGATCAGCGAGGAACATCTGCCATAAACGGTTCATAGTATTTGGAAGAAGGAAATACCACGGACCTCGAGGACTAATGCAAGGGTTACTAATATCCTGAAGGAACTAGCAACACTATCAACATGATTTAAGTAGAGTGAATCTCGGGTTCAAAAACCCAGGAATAGAATACCTACTACTAAGTAGCATCACGGGATGCTTTCGAGAATGATGGCCAGAATCATCACACTGGGAACACAAATCATGGCTAAATTACTAGATGATCCCCTAAGACACCTAGGGTCATAATAATAACTCCAACATAAAGGTCGAGGCAGTAAAGTACCTCAACTCACTGATTTGTGTGATTAATCTGACCAAAGGCACATCGGAAACAGGAGGAAGGGATTTGCAAATGCATCAGACTGTTTGGAAACCTGGGATGACTCGGACAGCATAACGGCTGTAAATGCTCAGAAAAGATTTGAGACATTCACAAAAATGGTGGCATAACCACTCAGAAGCACAATATCAAGGTTTCGAGATCAACAGTTAACATACGGAGGTAGAAACTGAACTGAGGCTTGAATCAACAATCTTATAAGTCTGCGGATTAGTAACACGTGATCCTGATAGAAAGAAGAGATAACCTAGTTCTTAACCCTCGTAGGAAAATAAGATGATGACTCAGATCAGAACGGCATAAGGTATAAGGAGTAAAAAGAGCCTTACGTTCCATCCCACAATCAATTCCCTTATATAACTAAAGAATTTCTAGACTCAACTTCGACCAGTTTGGCTTGGTAATCCTACAGGCAGTCAAGCTCTGATACCAACGCTGTCAGGACCCCGACTCAATGTCACATCGATCTAGCATGTAACACCTCATATCACTTTGCGGCCTCACGCACGGTATTCCCACGGGTGTCGCCTTACCTTAGCCCGGGACCGTTTGCGCCTTTTGGCACACGTATATGACAGTGTCGCTAGCATCCATATGATAAGGAGCCCGGGCTGACATGGCTAGTCGTAAACCCAAAGTGGCACAGACTTACAGGGACAGGCATCCATGACCCAGCATCGAACGTGTCGGTCATCAGCGAGTGAATCCAGGCTGTAGCACTGGGCTAGCAGGACTCCGGTGAACCGGGCTGTAGCGGGCTAACAGGACTCCAGTATTCATCGCGTGACATTTCCCCGAAGGGACAGACACAGGAACGAAGAAGGACACATGCCGGCCAGCCTAAGTGTTCCGGAGCAGTAGCAAGCTACCATGGCTCGGTGGAAACACTAGGAGACATTTCCCGGTAAGAGAGGCTACTAAAGATAAACAACTAGATGGTCAGATCCCACACATACCAAGCATTTCAATAACATACACACAATATGCTCGATATGTGCAAATACAACATGGCATCACAACATGACTCTACGACTCAAGTATTTATTCAATAGGCTCCGAGGAGCGAGATATTACATACAGGGGTCTCACGACCCAACATTCAGAGCATACAAAACAAAGCACAAGCGGAAGCTATCATGTCTGAGTACAGACAACTATAAATGAAAAAGGCTGAGAAGCCTGACTATCTACCAGATCCTGCCGAGGGCACAAGATCGTAGCTGAGGTAACAAGCTAAACGTCGAAGTCCACGTGGAACTACTAGTGAGACTGAAGTCTCTCTGCAAAAACATAAATTAAGCAACGTGAGTACAAATGTACCCAGCAAGACTTACATCAGATCTATCTACATATGCATCATTATCAACAAAGGGGATGGTGGAGTTTGACTGCAGCAAGCCAGCTTTGACTCGGTGGCTATTCTGAACTACGACTGCAAGCGACTCTTTTGAGGTGGCGCACACGAGTCCACATATTCACCATATCAATACACCACTATGGATCCGCTCCCGTCTCCCTACGAGAACGCCATCCATAGCACTCACGCTTATCTTGCGTATTTTAGAGTATCCACTTTCACTTGTCTATGAACTATGCAAGGGGTCCAAGTTTCCATATCCGAGGAATCCGGCTATTCGAATAGATGATGTTAACCCTGCAGGGGTGTACTTCTTCACACACGCTCTCGCCACTTACCGCCCTGTACACGTCATGTACCTCGGCAACCTTCAAGCGGAAGCCGGGCGAGGGAGTCGGCCACGACCTGACTAACCGAACAAGTCTCTAGTCCAGGTTTATCGCCTATTCGGGTTCCATCCGCAAGGAGATCCGGCCGGGGTGTCGCTCACGGCCCCAAACGATGTGAGCAGGGTTCCCAAGCCCACCATCCGGGTGCCACTTGGTACACCGTGCCACTGTGCCTAGTCTATCCCAAGCCCACCTATACCGGGTGCCACTTGGTAGACTACTAACACTACCTACAAACACCAGAAACTAGTTGCAACTCCTGGACAGAGATCATGTTGATTAATAAGTCGAGAGGGGTCGAGTTACCGGAACCCAATGTGTGGTAGTAACTGGTCATGGATCACAAACACAGAACTCAGTTCCTGAGGACGGCTGCAATGAGACAACCCACCATGTACTCCTACATGGCCTCTCACCGCTACCTTTACCAAATCGTGTTCACACACTTAGTTCACCCATAGTAGGACATGTTCACACGCCTCTGATTCATCCCCGACGAATCAGACCTGACTCAACTCTAAGCAGTAGCAGGCATGACAAACAAGCATGAATGAGTAGGCACATCAGGGCTCAAACAACTCCTACTCATGCTAGTGGGTTTCATCTATTTACTGTGGCAATGACAGGTCATGCAAAGGATAAGGGTTCAGCTACCGCAGCAAGTATCAAATATGTCGTTGTTGTCCTAATGCAGTAAAAGAGAGCAGGAGCAAGAGAGTGGGATTTCATCGGAATGAACAAGGGGGTTTTGCTTGCCTGGCACTTCTGAAGATAACATTGAGTCTTCATCAGTGTCAACGATCACGTCATCGGTATCACGTCTATCGAGAGGGGACAAATGCCGGCAACACAAAAAGGAACACAATCAATGCAATGCACAATATGATGCATGATCATGACATGGCAAAATGAATGTGTTTTGAGCTAATGCAACTAGCAACAGATTAAATGAAGTTGGTTTGAATACAAGATTCAAATTCAAACTCCATATGTGATTATTCAAATGTCATTCACTTCATTTGTCCTAAACAGTAGTGATAAGTTGTTCTAACATGCATGAAAATGGTACAGATGGATTCCTTGATTTTTTCTGATAATTTTTCATATATAAATTATTTAATTTGGAGTTACGGTTGAATTTCTATGATTTTTAGAAGTTTTAGGCATTTTCTGGAATTTCCTGAATATTAATAAATCCAGAAAATACGTATTGCGTCAGCATTGCGTCACTATGACGTCAGCAGGTCAACAGACGCTGCTGGTGGTCAAACCTGACCAGTGGGGCCCACTGGTCAGTGACTGGGGCTGGTTAGTGCCGCTGACGTGTGGGGCCGGTCAAAGGCCACGTCAGCACAGTCAACTCTGACTGGTGGGTCCCGTGTGTTTATTAACTAGTCTAAACAGAAATAAAACAGAGATTATTTCGAGCGTGGGGCCCAGGTGTCAGTGACATAGGGCTTAGTTAGTGGGGTGATTAACTCCTAACAGCTGCTATCACCGGCGGCTAATCGCCGGCGTAACCAGGACGCGGCGGCGTTGCCCGTCCGGCCAACTCCGGCGACGGGAGCTCGCGTGGCTGGGCGCGTTGGAACCGGAGCAAGGAGGCGCGTCGATTGGTGGCCTCAGGCGATGCTAGGGTGTCCGGGAACGTCGACGGCGTCGAGTTCCGCGGTGGCGCAGTTGCGGCTTGCACGGGTGCGAGGAGCCCGGTGCACGATTGGGCGACCTGAGGCGCGCTACGGGTTCCTGGAGAAGCCCGGAGCATGACTCCATGCTTGGGTTGGTCGGGCGGGACGGCTAGCGGCGGCGAGCTTCACGGCGGCGGCGGCGAGCTCTCGGCCATCACAGAAACAACGGCTAGGGGAGGCAATCGATGGTGGGAGAGGGGGAGAACGTAGAGGAGCTCACAGCGGTGAAGGGGAGCAACTCGGTGTAGCCGGGGACGCGCTGAGGCCGCAAATTGACCGGAGGGGGCCGTCGGATCCGGAGGTTGAAGACGGCGCGTTGGCGGCGATGCAGGGCTTCCGGAGGGCCGTGGATCGGTGGGGAGGAAGAGGGGGTCGAGGCGGAGCTCCTGGGCGCATCGGCGAGGCTAGGGGTGGTCGGTGGCCATGGGTACGGCGACGATGACGGCGAGCTCCGCTCGGTGGTGTGCGCGAGAGGGAAGCAGAGGAGGGAATGGGGTCCAGGGGGAGAGAGGAGAGGTGCAGGGGGCGAGGGGGAGTGCGTGGCTCCCTCGGGTGCCTCCAGCGGCGAGCAGGTAAGCAGGAGGTGGCCGGAGCTCTCGGGCACGCGCCACGCCTCGCCTCTGCCTACTGGCAGAGGAAGACGACAGGGGGGGGAGTAGCGGTGGCGGGCTGGGCCGGCTGGGCCGGTTGGTGGCGCCAGGTAGGCTGCGGGTAAGTGGCCCAGGTAGGTTTTCTGCTCTGTTTTATTTTTTTCTTCTGTTTTGTTTTATTTAATTTATTTTGCCACTGTTTTGAATTTAAAATAATTCAAACAATGCCAAAAGACTCCTCTGAATATTTTATATTGCTAGATGGACTTTTCCAAAAGCTTATAAAATATTTCAGGGGTATTTGAAATTATATTCTAATTATATGAATATAATTCAAATTCAAATAGCTAATGATTTAAATTCAAAGTCCCAAAAATAAATCCTTAAAAATGTTCAATATTTTGGTTGGGACCAGAACCCTTGCCAAAAATTATCAAACATTTAAGAAGAGCATTTTGGAACAATGAATGAGATTTTTAGGGTTTTTGCCCTACTTTTATTTAGGGTTTTGAGGCTTCTAAATTCCTCAGTTCAAGTTTCAAAAAGTTAAACATGATGCACACACCAGGCAGCACCAGAAGCTAGGGATGTGACATTTACGTGGCCGCTACGGGCTTAGCAAGAACCGTTCTTACCTACGCATCAAAACCACAATGATAGTTCTTCAAGTTATTGCTGTTTTAACCTTCGCAAGGACCGGGCGTAGCCACACTCGATTCAGCTAAAGTGAGAGAGACAGACACCCGCCAGCCACCTTTAAGCACGAGTGCTCGCAACGGTGAAACCAGTCTTGCATAAGCGTACGCGTAATGTCAGTCCGGGCCGCTTCATCTCACAATACCGCCGAACCAAACTATGACATGCTGGTAAGTAGTATGACTTGTATCGCCCACAACTCACTTGTGTTCTACTCGTGCATATAACATCAACGCATAAAACCTAGGCTCGGATGCCACTGTTGGGGAACGTAGTAATTTCAAAAAAAAAATCCTACGTACACGCAAGATCATGGTGATGGCATAGCAACGAGAGGGGAGAGTGTTGTCCACATACCCTCGTAGACCGTAAGTGGAAGCGTTAGCACAACGCGGTTGATGTAGTCGTACGTCTTCACGATCCGACCGATCCAAGCACCGAACGTACGGCACCTCCGAGTTCAGCACACGTTCAGCTCGATGACGATCCCCGGGCTCCGATCCAGCAAAGCTTCGGGGATGAGTTCCGTCAGCACGACGGCGTGGTGACGATGATGATTCTCTACCGGCGCAGGGCTTCGCCTAAACTCCGCGACGATATGACCGAGGTGGAATATGGTGGAGGGGGCACCGCACACGGCTAAGGAACGATCCGTAGATCAACTTGTGTGTCTATGGGGTGCCCCCCGCCCCCGTATATAAAGGAGCCAGGGGGGAGGAGGCGGCCGGCCAAGGAGGGCGCGCCAAGGGGGAAGTCCTACTCCCACCGGGAGTAGGACTCCCTTCTTTCCTAGTTGGAATAGGAGAAGGGGGGAAAGAGGAGGAAGAGGGGAAGGAAAGGGGGGGCGCCGCCCCCCTTCCCTTGTCCTATTCGGACTAGGAAGGGGAGGGGCGCGCGGCCCCCTCCTGCCTCCTTCCCTCTTCTCCCTCGAGGCCCATGTAGGCCCAATAACCCCCGGGGGGTTCCGGTAACCTCCCGGTACTCCAGTAAAATGCCGATTTCACCCGGAACGATTCCAATGTCCAAATATAGGCTTCCAATATATCGATCTTTATGTCTCGACCATTTCGAGACTCCTCATTATGTCCGTGATCACATCCGGGACTCTGAACAAACTTCGGTACATCAAAACTTATAAACTCATAATAAAACTGTCATCGTAACGTTAAGCGTGCGGACCCTACGGGTTCGAGAACTATGTAGACATGACCTAGAACTATTCTCGTTCAATAACCAATAGTGGAACCTGGATGCCCATATTGGTTCCTACATATTCTACGAAGATCTTTATCGGTCAAACCGCATAACAACACACGTTGTTCCCTTTGTCATCGGTATGTTACTTGCCCGAGATTTGATCGTCGGTATCCAATACCTAGTTCAATCTCGTTACCGGCAAGTCTCTTTACTCGTTCCGTAATGCATCATCCCGTAACCAACTCATTTGGTCACATTGCTTGCAAGGCTTATAATGATGTGCATTACCGAGAGGGCCCAGAGATACCTCTCTGACAATCGGAGTGACAAAACCTAATCTCGAAATACGCCAACTCAACATGTACCTTCGGAGACACCTGTAGTACTCCTTTATAATCACCCAGTTACGTTGTGACGTTTGGTAGTACCCAAAGTGTTCCTCCGGTAAACGGGAGTTGCATAATTCTCATAGTTACAGGAACATGTATAAGTCATGAAGAAAGCAATAGCAATATACTAAACGATCAAGTGCTAGGCTAACGGAATGGGTCATGTCAATCACATCATTCTCCTAATGATATGATCCCATTAATCAAATGACAACACATGTCTATGGTTAGGAAACATAATCATCTTTGATTAATGAGCTAGTCAAGTAGAGGCATACTAGTGACTATATGTTTGTCTATGTATTCACACATGTATCATGTTTCCGGTTAATACAATTCTAGCATCAATAATAAACATTTATCATGATATGAGGAAATAAATAATAAATTTATTATTCCCTCTAGGGCATATTTCCTTCAATGCATCCTCGCGAGCAAGGTCTACCCCGAGCTGATCCACCGCATCCGCTGCCTTCCGAAGGAACTCTCGACAAAGGACGCTGCACTCCCGAGCGTGCCTAAGCGTGTCTTCCGCGTCGTCCTCCACCCCTGGCGCATGCGGAGGGCCGTGAGGCAGCACGCCCCCTCTGGGCAGGGGGTTGGGGGCTGGCGCCCTCGTGATAGACGGGAGTGCCCTGCCAGGGACCCAGTCTGGCGCTGGTTCGTCCCCCAAGGAGGAACTCAAGAACGACCTCAGCCAGTCACCGTTCACGACTAAGGGAGGAGCTCGGCGCAAGCTGGCTGTGCCCCAAGAGATCTCGCGAAGGAAGGGCATGAGGCGCGCAGAATCAAGATGCTCCGCAGGACAGCCCACTTCTCTGACCAGCCCCATGGCAAGAGCGGTGCTCGAGCTCGGGGCGCTCAAAATCGACGGTGAAGGTGAACCTAGAGGGGACGGCTCCCCAGCCGTCTCCATGAACTCGGCAGGAAGGGACCTGAAAGGCTATAATCAACTGAAGCAACAGGAAAGTAAGGAACCAAGAAAGAAGAGGACTTACTCGTCGATGGTGAAGTACTTCTTGCGCTTCAATAGGCGGCAGGGGCGATCATCGCCACCCAAGGTTTCCTTTCTCTTGCGGAGGGCTTGAAGTCTACGCGGAACCGGCCCAAGCGCTCGGCGGAGGGGTCGGCCTGCGGCGTGGAGGAGGCGTCAAGGTGATCGGCGCCAAGGGAATCAGCCTAGGACACACCGCCAGGCGCAGCCTCGTGAAGGACGGCCGGGGCCTCGGGAGCCTCGGCCACAAGAGTCGCAAGCCACAACTCCACGCCTACCGCTGCTCCATGGCAGGCTTCAGGAAATGCCACCTCTGGGGCTCCGCGCGGCGTCAGCATCTCGACAGCGGCCCCCTCAGCTCCCGGCGGTCCTCGCCCCCCAGCTCCATCACCTGAGGCAGGACCACCGTGGGCAACCGGAAGGGCAACCACAACAACTGGGTTCTCGCGGGCCCCCGTGAGGCCGGCTGGGCGCAGCCCCTATTCATCGAAGCTGGGCATCTGCTTCACAAAGTCGGCCTTACCCGAGCAAAGGTACAAGAGGGCAGCCCCGTGCCGAAGGCTGCCTGGGGAAGGATCGCCAGTCAGGACCATAAACACCTTCCTCAGCACTTCGGGCGCCAGATCTTCCTCCTGGAGCCTCATGCGGTCTTCATGCCCCTCAAAGGCCCACATTCGACGGGAATGGCGCTAGAGAGGAGCAATGTAGCGTTGAAGGAACTCCTTCACCACTTTGGGCGCCGTCACATCGAGCGCCCTCAGGCTCCGAAAGCGATGTCAGACGAAGGCGAGCCGGGGGCTCGTGAGCGCCTCATGACCCCAGCCTGAATTGGGGACATCGGGCAAGGTTGGGTGCGAGAGCAGGGGGCTGGGCACTCCAACATCCACATACAGCCACCGCTCTCAGAACCCAGCCATAGGAGGAGGAAGGCTGAAATCGATCCCTGAGGCAGCCGTCTCCGGCACGGCGAGGAAGCTCACGCACCCCGAGCATTGAGTGGGGTCACTCAGGCGCAAAGAGAAGAAATGGCGCAGGAGGGCAACGCAAGGAGGAATGCCCATCATGGCCTCGCACACAAAGGCGAAAACAGCGAGGAGAGTAATGGATTCGGGACCCGGGTGCATCATGTGGATCTGATAATGGGAGAGCACCGCATTGAAGAAAGCAGAAAAGGGGGGAACCAGACCCGCCCACAGGGCGTCAGCAAAGAATCGGACCTCCGTAACGACCCTGTCGAAGGATGAATGAGATGCGGGCCAGACCATCGTCCTCCCGCATTCATTGAAGATGGTGGCGAGAGCAGAGCTGACCTTGTCCAAGGCTTCTGGGTTGAGTATGATTGACCGATCGACAGCGGGAGCTGCTGCCGGCGGCGAGCGGGGCGAAGGCGCGGGCTTCTTCCCTCTCTCTTTCTTTGCTGGCGCCATGGTGATGGGAAGGGGGGAGAGTTCGAGATTGGATTGGAAGTAGAGGTTGGAGCTCAAGGGGGGGGGGGGGGGAAGAACAGGAGACGCGCGAACGGCGAAAAGGGAATGACTGTGTGGAACCACGGGTCCCCCTAGCCGGGTGCGTAATGAGTGGCGTGGAGAAATGGAGGCGCCCACGTCCAATCAACCGCCACATGGCGCCCAAGGCCGCAGGCTGTTGGGGCCCACGGTGCTTCGCACTTGCCCCTTTGCTTCTCTGCTAAGCCAAGTCAGGGCGCGCCTTGGGCCCGGGGGCTACTGTCGGCGTTCTTGGAGTGGGGGTACCTAGACTTGCCTGCCTGCGGCCTGCAGCGTGGCTCAAGGAGTGGCCCAGTATGGCCCAACTTCATCAACTCAAGCTCAAGACCCTCGCGAGGGGCCGAGCCTCGCGAGGGGCCGAGCCTCGCGAGGGGACGACATGAAGCTTCCTCAGGAGTAGCCTCGTCAGGCTGGCTCGCGAGGAGGCGGAGAGATCAAGGCAGGGTACCTCGCGAGGTACCCGTGACGTAAGCCATGACGACCGAAGCCAGGCGGGCGCCGACCTGCGCAATGTCCTTATTTCCTCTTTGGTGCAAAGGGGGCAAGCGCAGGCCAAGGTATCAGGCAAAGGCTACCATTTCGGTGCAACGAGACCAAGACCAGCGGGACGACAGGATGGAGGTCACCGTGGAGCACAAGACGGCGTCATCGTCAGAGTCTTTGGCAGGCGAGGACCAACTTTAGTCAGGATAAGTGTACTAGATGTTCCCCTTCAAAATGGTCAATTGTTGGCGCCCTTCCCGCTCAATATTTGGGAAAAGGACCAGGGCCTCGCTCTATAAATAGGGCTAGCCACCATAGTATAGAGGCATCTGATCTCGAGCCAAGAGATCTGGAATCGACCCCTCCAAAGGGGCAACACCACCACAAGAACATCCCTCGCGAGGCTGTTCTTCCCTTGTACTATTCATCATCAGCCCCAGAGGCAATCCACCACACCACATACTGGAGTAGGGTATTACACCACAATGGTGGCCTGAACCAGTATAAACCTGGTGTCCCTTGTGTTGTTCATCGAGTAGCCTAGATTCTTTGCGAGGCGACAAGACGTGAGTTGGTAGGGAAGAGATCTTCACGCGCACCCCAAAGTTTGAACCTTAAGGGTCTGCCGGAACCCGAAATCCGACATCCTCCTCTTCTCCCCGCACTGCCGCCGGCGCACCCCCGCCCTTCCCCGCCCTCCCCCGTCTCTCCGATGGCCGGACGTGGTGGCCGCCGGTCCCTACCGCCGATCCGCAACACAGATCCGCGTCGCCATGCGCGTGGGTCGTCCTCCACGGGCTCTTCATCGAGCCACCGCCGGTCGCCCAATCCGCCCGCCGCCGCGCCCCTACACCAGTTCGAGGACTTCCCTGTCCTCCCTCCTCCCCGGCCGCCGACGAGGACCTACCTCAGGGTCCGACAGCGACACTGGAGGGCGTGGGTGGCCGAAATCTCTCCTCGGGAGACCCATACCTGGCGGTGGCTCGGGACCTTTCACACGGCCGAGCTCGCGGCCATGGAGTACAACCGCTAACAGGTCCGCTTCCACGGCGCGGCGGGTCGGTTAATTTCCCCCCAAGCACACGTCCGATCCACCTCGTCCCGCCGGAGCCGGGGGTGATGAGCTCGCCTATGGCACGCGAGGACGCGAGGCGAGCGAGCGCTTCAAGGCCGAGGCCGCCGACGAGGCCTACATGGAAGAGCTCCGCCAGGAGCACCCGGAGCTCGTGGAGGTGAAGCAGATGATCTTTGTCGACGCCGGCGGCGAGGTTATCGTTATCTCCTCCTCCGACGAGGTCCAAGGCGGCGAGAACGGCGGCGAGGTGGGCGGCGATGACGAGGAGATCGACGTCGGCGAGTGGAGGAGTGTCTTCCCTGACGACCCCGACGACGGCACCGGCCCGGACGTGGCTTGCGGCACACCGTACCTGACGAGAAAGGATTGGCTCGACCTCCACTTCGACCGAAAGTAGTTTAGTTGCTTAGTTTAGTTTGAATTTATGTTTTATGTTCGGTTGTGCAAAACTATCTATGTTTATGTTTGAACGCAATGCTACTTTCGGTTTAAATTGCTTTGAACTTGATCGAATTGAAGTTTACTCCGTTAAGTTAAAGGGATCGACTAGAAACAATCAAAAGTTAGTGGAGTATATATATTCAATAAGAATTTTACTCCGTAAATTTTTAGGAAATCGGATAGAGATGGCCTTATCACATGTGTCATGTGGTGGACAACCCATTGGTAAATCACTTCTTTGCATGCGCCACGATTTACTTTCGTCCACACCGTGATCCAACAATGGATGATGAGAAGCTCCTTTTTCGCAAGAGTTAATCATGGAAACTTGGGAACCCCCTCACCAAACTCACCATGAGACGCCTATAAAACCCAGACCCCCTCCATGGAGTCGCTGCACTTGCAACGGCCGCGCGCTGCACTTACTACACAGATCGATGGCCGTCCAAGTCGTGACGTCCGAGCTGGTCGCGCCGAGCGAGGCCACCCCGCGGCGCGCGCTCTGGCTGTCCAACCTCGACCTCGGCGCCAGGAACGGTTACTCCCCCACCGTCTACTTCTTCCGAGCGCCCGATCGCGGCGACGGCAAGGCCGAGTCCTTCTTCTCGGCCGGCGTCCTCAGGGCGGCGCTGGCCAGGGCGCTGGTCCCGTTCCACCCCTTCGCCGGACGCCTCGGCGCGGGCCGCCACGGCCGGGCGGAGATCGACTGCAACGACGAGGGCGCGCTCTTCGTCGTCGCGCGGTCCGAGGCCGCGCTCGACGACTTCGAGGGCTTCGCGCCGTCCAAGGCGATGCGCGACATGTTCGTGCCGCCGTATGACAACGCCGGCGCGGGCGCCCCGTTGCTCATGCTTCAGGTTTGCAGCATTCGCGTGTACTTAATCGATCATCTTCCTTACGTGCATGGCGTACTGTATTAGTGCAACTATATGGAAGTGGGAAGATTAGAAGACTGAATAGATTCTTTGAGATGAGAAAAAGACGGTCAAGGTCAAGCGCACCAACCACACTGGCTCCGTTTCATTTCATTCCGGTGACGTATAAGCACCGCAGTTTGAACTCCAAACATGCCAATTCTACAAGTTGATTAGCCTGTCGTATTTAATATTTCGATTACTAGTAGCGGTGGCTAACTAGCTTCACTCCTAGTAATGGTTAGCGCACCTAAACTGGTTATTATAACAGGCGACGTGTCGGCGTGAACGCAGGTCACCTTCTTCCGGTGCGGCGGCGTGGCGCTCGGCACGGCCATGCACCACTTCGTCATCGACGGCCGCAGCGCCTTCCACTTCATCCAGACGTGGGCCAGCATCGCCCGCGGGGACGCCAGCGCCACCGTGCTCCCGTCCCTCGACCGCACCCCGCTGCGCGCGCGCTCCCCGCCGACCGTCCACTTCGACCACAGCCGCGAGTATCGCCTCACCGCCCCCGCATCAACCGATCCTCCTGTCGCTGGCGGCGTCAAGCCGTCGTTGGAGTACGCCAGCGCCATCCTGCGCGTGACAGGCGCACAGGCCGCCGCTCTCCGTGCGCGCGCGGGCGCGCCCTGCGTGTCGACGTTCCGCGCGCTGGTGGCCCACGTCTGGCGCTGCGCGTGCGCGGCGCGCTCCCTGGCCCCCGACGCCGAGTCCCGCCTCTACACCATGATCGACATGCGCGCCCGCCTCTCCCCGCCGCTCCCGGACGCCTACTTCGGCAACGCGGTGGTGCGCACGTCGGTGTCCGCGAGGGTGGGCGACCTGCTGTCCGGCCCTCTCGGGTTCGGGGCGCGGCGGCTCCGCGCGGCGACGGGGCAGGGCGACGAGTACGCGCGGTCGGTGGTGGACTACCTGGAGACGGCGGACATGGGGGCGCTGCCGAGGAGCGGGCTGCCGGGGACGGACCTGCGGGTGATCAGCTGGATGGGGATGCCGTCGCACGACGCTGACTTTGGGTGGGGCGAGCCGGCGTTCCTGGCGCCGGCGCTCATGTTCTACCCGGGGTTCGTGTACCTGATGAGCTGCCCGGGCAAGGGCGGCGACGTGGCGGTGGCCGTTTCGCTGGAGCCGGATCGCTTGGCGAGGTTCAAGGAGCTATTCTTCGAGGAGATGGCCGCCATGGAGTGAGAGCCTCGCCGAAGCCATGATCGTGCTACGTCCACGTGATACGTGTAATGTGAAATGTGCAGGTGAAAGTATATAGTTGTAGTAATAACGATACAAATTCTACTCGTGTATAATCAGAATTTCATGCGAATAAAGGATCAAATTTACATGCAAAAGAACTGCCAGACCATGTGATCCATTTTTATTTTTTTCTGAGAGAGAAAACGTGATCCGAATTTGAGTAAGCAACGGGCCGGCCCAATCAACGGAGGGGCAGTTGCGCTGCGAGTTGGCAACCAATCTCGCGAACCAACGCGCTATCGGAGGGACGAGTCCGCCTTCCCCTCGGCGCCTCCGTCCCAAAACCAAAACTTCCCTCCACTTCAAACCAAACCCTAACCAAACCTCCGCCCCGGTTCTGGCATTGCATTGCAATGGAGTTCGCCTACCGAGGCCGAGCAACCGCCGCGGCCGACGGCGTCGGCGTCGGCGATGGCCGCCGCCTCCCCGATCCTCCGCCGCCGCACGGTAATGAGGCCCCGCCGGGTCCTCTCTCGTCCGGGACTGCCAAATCTCCTCTCTTTTCTTACGGTTGTTCCAATGTCTATAAGTGAATTTTTCTTCTGCTGAAATTCGTCCCTGACTGCACATTGTTATTTTTTTTTTGGCGAATCGCAAGGGAGGTTCGGGGATTAGCGTAAGATTGTTTTGGTAGAGTGTACAAATCTAAGAGAGGTTCGGGGATTAGCGTGAGATTGTTTTGGTAGAGTGTACAAATCTAAGAGAGGCAGATGATCATTTTCCGATTTAGTTATTGTTCACCCTAATTCTCAGATGATTTCATAAATTTGTTCATATACAGTTGTAAAAATATTCACTGTGATGTAATAATTGGTTCATCCTTACCCGCAAAATAAAAATAAAAATAAAAATTGGTTCATCCTGGGCAAAAGAGGAATGTAGTATTTGTTCTCAGAGTTGCAAAAAATTATGAAATCTTGCACATAGCGCAATGCCGGATCGACGGTTTTCGGCGTCTGAATGTGAACTAAGAAATTCTCCGACGAATGTGAATTAGCGAAATTGTACTTTTTTGGTAGAGAAATCGCTAAACGTTTGTGTCTGGACATATAAATCTTTGAAAACATTATTCACAAGTCTATGAATAGGCTATTATTTACCACTGCAGCGGTGCACGCCATGTCCCTAAACACTTTGCTCCGTCGGCAGTGATACCTTAAGCCCTATCACCCACAATGCTCTGCCCCACAATCCTGCCTGCGCCTGGGTCGTGTTCATTTTTGGGATTAAAAGTACTAACAAATCACTGCATACTATATTTAAGAGTGGCAGATCCTTCAAGAGATATCTCCAGAAATAAAAAACTTCCCTAATTTATAATGCCTATATTATGATGTGATGATCATAAATACTTTCTGATTATTTTGATGTTACAACATGTGATGCCATGAAAAAGAACATCATATGATGCACGGTTAGTACAATACTTTGGCCTTTTATAGTACTGATCGTTCTGTCATTGGCAACGGGAAGGCAATGATGCCGACTCACCACAGGCAGACATGGTGGCGCTGGTGTTCAGGAGGGAGCAGCTGCTGCACGAGCTCCACAAGGAGCGCATCCGCCACGATATGATCTTGTGCGAGCTTGCCCAAACAGAGCGCGCCATGACCGCGTGCTTAGCAGGGCTTGGCGCTTTGCATGGGTTGCCGTTGATGACTCCACGGGAAGAGGTGATGTACCGCACACCACGGTCAAGTGAGGAAGCTTCTTGGTGGTACAGGAGCCCCTCGGGGCAAGTGATACCTCCTGTTTACCCACACGTTGAACGGTCGCCGTCACCAGTGCCGCAGCGAAGGCCAGTCGATGATGCTGAGCAGCAAGAACGCGGCAGCTCCTCTACGCCAGTTGTAGCAACTCCTTCAGCGTTTCCTGAAGTGGAACTATTCCGGTCACTGAGCAAGGACCCTGCAGTGGAAGAAGCTTTGGTACCTGCTGCGACCAATGTTGTTGCCAAACCAGCAGAGCCAGCATTGCTGCGCAAGGAGGTGGCAATAGAGAGCCGTGCCGCTGTTGATCATGAACACGTAGCAGGATTGAAGCACAGACATGCCGTGCAGCTGATGGAGAATGGAATTCAGATAAGTGGACAGTTAAAGCGTGCAGCCATTGGTCAGGAAAGCAAAGCAGGATCGAAGGACAGCCATGCCGTGCAGCCGATGGAGAGTGGAATTCAGATAAGTCAACAGCTAAATCATGTAGCCATTGGTCAAGGAAGCAAAGCAGAAGCGAAGGACAGCCATCCTGTGCAGCTGATGGAGAGTGGAATTCAGATAAATGAACCGCTAAAGCGTGCATCCATTGGTCAAGGAAGCAAAGCAGAAGTGAAGGACAACCATGCAGTGCAGCTGATGGGAAGTGGAATCGAGAGAAGCAAACGGCTAAAGCGTACAGCCGTTGGCCGAGAAACCAAAGCAGAAGTGAAGGACAACCATGCCTTGCAGCTGATGGAGAGTGAACTTCAGAGAACTGAACAGCCAAATCTTGCAGCTGTTGGCAAGGAACAGGAAGCAGGATTGAAGGACGGCCATGCCGTCCAGCTGCTGGCGAGTGGAATTCAGATAAGCGAACAGCTAAATTGTGCGGCCGTTGGTCAGGAACGCATAGCAGAAGCGAAGGACAGTCATGCTGTGCAGCTGACGGAAAATAAAATACAGAGAAGTGAGCAACCCAAGCGTGAAATTTTTGGTCAGGAACGTGAAGCAGTAGCGAAGGATGGCCATGCCGTGAAGCTGACGGAGAATAGAATCCAGAGAAGTGAACAGCCAAAGGTCTTTGGTCAGCAGTGTGAAGCAGAAGAAAAGCATAGACATGCTGTAAACTTGATGGAGGAGAGTGGAATCCAGGGAAGTGAACAGCCAACGCCTGCAAAGCCTCCTATGAAAGATTGCATCGATGAGCGGAGGCAATTGCCCCACCAATATGCGCTGGCTGGCAAGGAGAAGTCCCCATTTAATGAGCAGAAGAGACCAGCGCTCAACGAGGTGAGTGAGTAGACCTTTTAATTTGTCCTTGTTTGTTTCTGCTTCCATTTGCTATTGGGGTGTTGCCAATATTTAAGTTTCGCAATTGCTTGCTTCACTAATATCTTCAGTGACGAACATGGCAAATGTTTTTCTCTTGGTCTTAATGAAACTGATACACAATCCTGGTAGCCACTTTGAACTACCCAATGGAATGTTCCGCGTTCGTTAATCAACATGTATGTGCTATATAGGAAATGTGAAACAGAAATGATACCAAATAGCTCACTAATCCCGTTTCAATAAAAATGTCAGTTTACTAATAGAAATGATACCAAAAAGCTCACTGATCCCGTTACTTTAGTTTGGCAAATTCTTTGGATATGCAACTTACTTTAGTTAGGCAAGCTCTTCGGACATGCAAACTTTTAGTTAGGCAAGTTCTTCAGATATTGAACTACTTTAGTTAGGCAAGTTCTTCAAGTATGCAACTTAATATATATTTTTACATCTTATCGTCAAAATTAATTATAGAACTTGATTGTAGTAGTAGTAGTATATGTACCTGAGATTACCTTCCTTGCTCACTAGTCTATTACTATACTAATGCTCTGTAATCTAAACAAACTTTCAGCCTAATATGCAAACCACGCCTAGTGGAGTGAAAAGGAGACCGGTTTTTGGACCGGTTGTGACAACTCCATCACCAAAGAGGCAGAAGCCACTTGAAGAATGGAATTGCACCCTCTGTCAAGTGAACCTTACCCGTGAAGAAGACTTGATGCAACACAAAGCAGGCGAACTACACCGGTTGAACCTTGCGGCATTGCGGTCCAGGCAGAAAGCATTTGGATTCGACTTGCGCAACCATCTCAAGGGCAGCAGCCACCAGGAAAGCGCGCAGGCCCTGCACACAGAAGCTGGGAGCCACCATCTCAAAGGGAGGAGCCATCAGGAGAGCGCACAGACCCGGAAGGCAGGAGGAGGCAACGAGGAGGGCAAGCACCGCAGGGGTACTGAAGCTCCGAGGAAGGAGTTTGTAAGCAAATTTCCCTTCTGCAAGCTCTGCAAAGTGCAGTACTCCAGCGAGAAGGTGAAGGAGTCGCATCTCGCCGGGAAGAAACACAGGGAGAACCTTCAGGCACGCCATTGAGAGGCAGCGGTTGCAGAGCAGCGGCGGTTCGTTGCGAAGTTGCGTGTTTATTGTACCATGGGTTAGTGTCTGATTAACATGTCAATCTGCAAATGTTAGCACGGTGCAGCTGCAACTTGACATGTCGGTGGCTGCACTGGAGTTCATTTGGTGAAGAATCTACGTGTTTATGTCCCTAGGTGTCAACATGTTCCATCCAGGTGTACATATTAGGTTTTATAGATCTTTTAGTTTTAGTTAAACTAGAAAGGAGTGGTTCCCTTTTTCACGTATTCGATAGAGAGCTGATTTCTCCGATTTCCAGTGCTGATCGACTGAGGGTTCTAAGATAGTAGCTGTAATTGAAGAAGAATCTACCTTGTGTAATTTGGTTTCGATTTCGTTTGAAATGTCGGCAGCAATCAAAGTGCCCGTGATTTTATTCGACAATTTGATCTGTACAGATACATGTGTAGTGAACAGGCAGTACTCCTTGGTCGGAAAAGAGCCATTGTTGCTTGATAAAGACGAGTAGGAGAGGGATGCTTATTTATTAGTACTGCAGGAGGAGATATCTTTGACTGGAGGAGATGGTAGAAACCTGCAGGAAATAGGACGGTGCCGTGTAAACAAGATCTCATTTATTCCAAGTTTGTCTACGACGCATCCATCCTCACCGTTGAAACTCGCTTCGGCATTTCGGCTCCGGTTTCCTTTGCGACTAAGCAAAACATCTTAAGCCGCCGCGATCGATCAATCATTCGTTGTGATCGGGACCAATTTGCCTTTTCACGCTCCTTTTCCTCGAACGCCCGCCCACTGCTGTTCTCCTCTCCCGAGCAGAGCCACCAACTCCGGCGGCTCGGCCTCAGGTTCCTCTCGCCGCGGCTGCTCTGCTACCACCGGGACCCCGGACCCGACCGATGGAGTTCTCCCGCCGCGGCCGAGCCACCGATGACGCCGGCGACGGCCAACGCTTCCCTGACCCTCCGCCGCATGGTAACCGTCAAGTCACTGTCACTCGTACCTTCTCCTCGGTTTTGGTTGTTTCAGTTTTCCTGGGTTCAGATGCAGGCCACTGCTTCGATTCCAAGCCAAGAACTCAGGAACCTCCACCGCTGGGAGTGGGATGCCTTTCTCTACAATTTATACTAGAGAACTATATTTCAGATCTGTTTGTGAGGCACAAGATAAAAGAATCGGACATAGTTTGTGCAATCTTACCGCCAAAAGAATAAAAAACACTTGCAAATGTAGTACAACTCTTCCATCGGCAGATCATATGTTGTAGAGCGGTTGTGCAAAGGGACGCGCTAGTGTAGAATTCTTGTCACGCTGACACATCTAATGGCCGCACAATGCTGCTGATGCACGCAGGAGACCCGATGCTGGTGATGAGGGACGCGCTGCTGTCACAGCTCCAGAAGGACCGCTTTCGCCAGGAGATCATCGTGGCCGAGCTGGCTAAGATAGAGCGTGCCATGGCCCTGCGCGCCGCCACTGGCGGCCAGCAGGCCACACCGGCACCAGCCGGCGAATGCTTGAAGACGTACGATGGTAACGCGGCTCGACAGAATGCAGCGTCTGATGAGCAGAGGCTGCCGGGCTCCAATGAGGTGAGGACATTGTCCATTTTGTACTCTTTACATATGTCCTCTGTTTTGTCTCGATATATTACAGGGTGCTGTTTACAATCATGAATCCCCTCAAACTCCAACCACTTATCTTGTGATCATAATTCACAATACCTGATAATTTGTTTAGCATGGCAAGTTTACTGCCCAAGTTCTTGATTTTAGTTTATGTTGTTATTTCTGTTTTGCTGATTTAGTTTTCTCTTTGGTTTTTCTGGTTGTTGCTGTAAGGCTGGTGCACGTTTTTGAAAGAAAAAAAATGTTTCCAAGATCACTTACTACTGGTCTGATCAAACTCCATGTAACTTGGTATAATAGCTTAACTGCTCTTACAAGTCAACTTGCCAATGGCCTATTAGAACTGCATGTAACTCAGTAGCAAGTCTGTTCTACTTGTTTTCATAGGCTCAGTCACTTACTAACGATCTTAGTTAAATTATCAAACAGGCTGTTCCAGAGACTAAGACTTCGGTCGCGGAGAAGTGGGAACTAACAGGAATAACCATACCAGTTAAGAAGCCCAAAACACCCATGAAATGGTGTTGCGCCATCTGTGAGGTGCAAGCAACCAGTGAGCAGAACTTGCTGCAGCATTATGCTGGGCAGAAGCACTTGTCAGCAACACTGGACCCAAGAGCTACAGCAAGTGGTCAGAAGGCGACAACGGCGGCAGAACCTTCTCTTGGTACAGAGCAGAAGAAAACCTCCTCAATAAAATGGAGTTGCAATACCTGCCAGGCAACTGGCTCGGGTCAATCGGGGTTGGAAGCGCACCTCAAGGGCAAAAGACACCAGCAGAACATCTCAGCCACATCCATGCCGAAGAACGGCGCGGCGGGGGAAGCAAAATCGCTTGGCATCAATGTGCCGAAGCGTTCAGAGAAGCCACCATCAGCCTGGAGCTGCAGCATTTGCCAAGCTATATGTACCAGCGAATCAGACTTGAACAGCCACCTGAGGGGCATAAGACACCAAGCAAAGGTTCAGTCCTTGCTTGAAGGCAAGAACATGGCAAGGAAAGAAAAACTGAATCCAGATTCAAGATGGGCCTGCAGAATTTGCCAAGCTCACTGTACTTGTGAATCAGACTTGGAGAACCATCTTGCAGGCAAGAGACACCAACTAAACATTCAGGTTTTAAGCGCGAAAACCAAGCAAGAGAAAAACAATGCACCACGAGTGGCCATGAGCCAAGAACCACCCTCGGAATGGCATTGCACAATGTGCGAGGCCGAATGTAACTCTAAATCTCAATTTGAGGATCATTGCAGAAGCAGCAGGCACCAACAGAAGATAGAGGAGGTACTCGGAAAAGGCAAGACCGTGAAAGTGAGCAGTCGTAAGGCTGCAAATGAACTACTTTCAGATTGCTCTACCAAGAAGAATGCGAACTCAGAAAAGTTGGAGAAACGGCAGATAGTATATTTCTGTGAGCAATGCAATTTGCAGTGTAATAGTGGTACAGCGCTGGCACATCATCGTGCTGGGAAGAAGCACCGGGAAAAGCTCGACGAAAAGAAATAAAAGATATATGTCAATCTGGGCATCTATGGCAAAGCCATGACAACATATTAGTGATACCAGCCTATAGATGACTCCGTGAGGAAGTGATCCAAACGCATTTGGATGAGGAGAGTTGCCATACAATCCCACCATCTGGGTTCAAGTCCTCAGGGATTTGGGTTCCTACTTATACCCTAAGGGCTTCCCTTACAAATTTTCTTTAAAAAAAATGATACCGTGATACGAGCCTCAAAGTTCAGCACACAACTGAGAGGTGGTTGCGTGGTACACTATGCCAGGTAGCAGCATTTCCTTGTATCGCATTTATCGCCCTTAGAGCAAGTATAATAAGGTGACGTAAGCGGGATGTAAGACTTTAAGTAATATATTTTGCTTAGTTGACAGAGAGATAAGAGGAGAGAGAAAAGAAGTAGGCTACAAACTAATAGCTGGCTGCAGCACGTACTCCTAGAGACTTTGTGAGAGAGGGAGATAGGCCATGTATGAATAAAGGCGCCGGTCAGCCCGGACGTTTGAGGACGGTTCGAGGCGTCCGACTGAGTCAACTTTTTATGACCTGTCAATGACTGGTCAGCCCGACCGAGTGTTTGAGATGGATTCTAGGCATCCAGTTATAGATGCGCTCAGCACTACACCACTAGTCCCAGAAGGCGCAGCTACCACTTGCTGTGTACTACACCATTCCTTTTTGAGGGCAAGAGTGCTAATAATTGTATATGTATAGAGTAATTACATGGATTACACCACTACCCTACCGTTCCCATGATTCATCCGGATCTGAGCGTTCCTTTTTTTTTTTGCATGGTAATATGTCTCTCATTCATATCATAAAGATTAAAGTACAAGTCACGTAAGGACCAACATGATAAAACTGAAAAAATAGCAGAACATCTCTGAGCTTGACACCAACGCCCATCACCTGCCTCCGGTACCACGATAGCAGCCACGGAAGAAAAGAAGAATGATGGATCGCCTCCTGACCCGAGCTCGTCTGACAAGTCAACGCAATAAGGCAGTCCTCCATCAATAGCACACTTCTTCCCTGTCGTGACACTGGCTCGCTGAACAGGCAACCTGCTCGCAGCATGCCAGCGACATCGCTACACCGGCTTGCAGAATGGCGGAGACCGTCGCAACACCTTGGAGGTCGTCGAAATACTCGCATCACAACGGCGACAGAGCATAGGGGCACCAACGCAACATCACTGCGCCATGGATGCAAACCGGCACCATCGCAACACCAGCTTGCCCCACGACATCGTCGTCGCAGCACTAGCGTGCAACACAACGACACCATCACAGCACCCGCTCGCATCACTGCAGGGGCCGTCGGAGCACCGGCTGGTATCACCAGGGGGGAGGGGCGTTGCAACAACGGCTTGCACCACGTCCGCTCGTAGCATGGTGGTGGTCGTTGCAGCACCCATAACATGGTGGTGTCATCGCAGCATCGCCGGAGCAACATGGGCATCATCACATCGGTCATGGAGGAACTCCTCTCCCTCACAGAGGAGGGGGATGCCACAAGTTGGGCTCCAATGACTGGGGAGGTGCACCCATGACGATCGCTGCAATAGGGGGGTGACGAGATCAGGGAGACGACGACGACGAGGAACCGGGAAGGACAAGAAAATGTGTGGATGAACTAGGCTTGACGAAGATAGGAACAAGGGGAAGCGGTGAGTGGGCCCATGGAGGCCACGAGTCACATGTGCGACGCGGCTGGCTACAGCCGGTTGGAAGGAATCATTTTCCTAAGAAAATGTAGTTATTGGCAAAAGAAATCGATGCAAACTAGAGGTGACCGCAACATGGTCCATGTTGCAATCGATGATCAAATGCTCACATGTTTACAATGCTATGCAAGCTAAAGGTGATCGCAACATGGTCCATGTTGCAATGGGTTAACAAAGGCCCATGGGTTTGCAACGCCATGCACGATGGAGGTGACCACAAGATGGTTCATGTTGCAATGGGTGACCAAATACCCACGTGTTTGCAACGCCATGGAAGATGGAGGTGATTGCAACATGGTTCATGTTACAATGGGTGATCAAATGTCCACGGGTTTGCAGTGACATGCAAGCTGACAGTTAGCGTGATATGGCCATGTTGCAATGGGTGACCAAAGGCCCATGTGTTTACAATGTCATGCAAGTTGAAGATAACCGCATCATGGTCCATGTTGCAATGGGTGATCACGATATGGTCTGTGTTGCAATGACTGGCCAAAGGCTGATGTTTTTGCAACATCATGCAAGATTGAAGTGACGACAACATGCTTCATGTTGCAATGACCTGATGGTTACATGAGACATCCGATGACTAGTGACCCAGCTGATCTTTTGCCGGAGATTAGCGGGCTGACGGTGTAGTACATGTTTTTTTCTTATTGGACTAGGTGAGTGCCCGTGCCTTGCAACGGTCTTAGATCATTAGATCTGGATAGCGTCGCTCATAAAGGAAGAGTAGCGCACCGGCGCGACTTGCTTTGCTTTTCAATGCAGAACTCGCTGTTGTCTTTCTAGCTTTAAAACTACAGGTTCACCCGGGGCCAAAAAAGGAGAACTCCAGAATGCCCGTCAACGTTCTAATAAGGTGCATATCCCTTATCACTAAAGGAAAGATATATCCAAGTGATGCTATCAACAATCAACTCAACCAATAAAACCATTCTGCTGTTTACCCTGTTATTACACCATCATACATGCATGTATTTCATAGATCAATTCTCCAAGAAAGCTATATGTCCTAAGAGGCTGACTCAATTACTTTTCGGTTGTCAACTTTGCAAAACAGAGCCAGAGTCGGCGGCACACCTCCTTTTCAAGTGTAGATACTCCCTCGGAATTTGGGCCATGCTAAAAAATTTGGTTTAGGCTCCGGAGCTAACCCTTGCTACTTGGGGAGGGCTAAATTCGGTTCTTCACTGTGGACACAGGAGGAAGCCGATCTCCTTGCTGCTCATGCTTGTGGCATGAGAGGTTTGGAAAGAGAAAAACGCAAGGGTCTTCTGCAACAAGGCATCGATGTCCTCTATTGTTCTTGATAACATTAAAGGGAGGCCAAAAACTGGGTTAGCGCTGGGGCAAAACAATTGAGCTCTATCATGCCACTAGAGTAGGCTTTTTTCTTCCATTTGGTGAGGTCTCGTGAACCTTGTTCCTTCTCTCCTTCTTTCTTAATGAGATGAGGCAAAGATTTTGCCTCCGTTTTAAGAAAAAATATTTTTTCCGGCAAAAAAGGTATGGTGAGTCACTAAAAATCCACTTAGCACCAGCAAAATATTTCAATGTTCGGCTCATTATTTCAAGGCTGGTCTGGATGCATCCATGTCTCCTCACATTGAATCTGCAAATACGTCCAGAATGATTATTTGTTATCGATACTATTTAACTGAGTCAAGCAATAGACACATGTTCTGTAGCAGCGTAATACAAAATAAAAAAGTCACTATAAAAGGGAAGGAACCATATTAGGCCTGATAACTCAAACTTTTATAGTAAGCTATAAATAAAATGCTCATGGAGCGCTAAACTGAACAACGTTTACATGAGTATTCGTTCTTTAGGTACAAATGGTCTGTAAGTACCTGCAGGTCTAGCTGTGTACATGCTTGTGATGATGGTCAAATGAAGCCAAGGCAGTAAGAGCATCTCTAGCAGACCCCTTATATCGCAAAACCTTAAAACCATTATAAGGGTCACAAAAAAAGTGTTTTAAGGTTCGACTTTACCTCCCGCGGAACAAACCCTGTAAACGGCACTGTAAAAACGGATATTCCTCTCAGAGATGCTCCCCGCCTCGCCTCCTCATTCCCCGCCGTCCTCCAAACGCCCCCGGCGGCGGCCGGTCACATCCACGAGGTGGTGCTCATCCCGTACACCTCGCCCCGCCTTTCTCCGGCCCCAATTTGAACAACCGGCGGCCGATTCCGGCGGGCGGCGGCAGCAGACAATTCCGGTGAGCTATGCGGTGGAATTGCGGCGGCGCGTCCATCCCGACGAGGTTTGACCGGTATCAGGGTTGTCCTCAGTTTAGCCTTCGAGCCTTCAAATATATGGGTTTCAGATGTGGGTTTACGGTGCCCCTTAAAATATTTAAGGGCCGGACCACTTCTGCGGTTTCTGTTCTGCACACTTTTTTTCAACCAAACCGTTAAAATCAGAAAATTATAAGGGTTTGATCGGTTTTATGGGGTCTGAGATGCTCTAAAGCAGGTACAAACGGATCATCAATGGATAAGCCAACATGAAATTAACTATGCCCTGTAAATTGTTGGTCATGAGATAACACTTCAAGGAAGTACATGGGAGTGGCAATTACAAACTTTTTTTTTGAAAAGGAGGATGTACCCCCGGCCTCTGCATCTGGGTGATGCATGCAGCCATTTTATCAATTATTCACAAATCCTTTACAAAGGTAATACATCAGTAAGCCTGAAGCCACCATCTTGGCAACACCTGTCACTACGCCTATCCCCGTGATGAAGGGGTGCCGAATGTCCGAGCCTAATACCAAACATACATCACACCAACACCTAGCATCTAATGCCAGATGCCCCATCCAAGCCATATACCTGGACTGGGTTACACACCAGTCCCACGCATTTTTAGTGGGCACCACATGCGCACGTGATACGTCTCCAACGTATCTATAATTTTTGATTGTTCCATGCTATTATATTATATGTTTTGGATGTTTAATAGACATTTATATGCTATTTTATATTAATTTTGGGACTAACCTATTAACCGAGAGCCCAGTGTCATTTTCTGTTTTTCCCTATTTTAGAGTTTCGCGGAAAAGGAATACCAAACAGAATGAAACTTTCGCGATGATCTTTCTTGGAATAGAAGGAAACCAGAAGACTTGGGGATGAAGTCGGAGATGCAACAAGGCGGCCACGAGGCAGGAGGGCGCGCCCAGGGGGTAGGGCGCGCCCCTACCTCCTGGGCCCCTCGTGGGTCTCCTGACCTAGCTCCTTCGCCTATATATACTCTTATACCCTGAAAACATCTAGGGGAGCCACGAAACCACTTTTCCACCGTCGCAATCTTTTGTACCCGTGAGATCCCATCTAGGGACCTTTTACGGCGTCCTGCCGGAGGGGGATTCGATCACGGAGGACTTCTACATCAACACCATTGCCTCTCCGATGAAGCGTGAGTAATTTACCACAGACCTTCGGGTCCATAGCTAGTAGCTAGATGGGTGATTCTCTCTCTTTGATTCTCAATACCATGTTCTCCTCGATGTTCTTGGAGATCTATTTGATGTAATATTCTTTTGCGGTGTGTTTGCTGAGATCCGATGAATTGTGGATTTATATCAGATTATCTATGAATATTATTTGGTTCTTCTCTGAATTCTTATATGCATGATTTGATATCTTTGCAAGTCTATTCGAATTATCAGTTTAGTTTGGCCTACTAGATTGATCTTTCTTGCAATGGGAGAAGTGCTTAGCTATGGGTTCAATCTTGCGGTGTCCTTTCACTACAAAAAAATACACTTCTGTGATGATACGTGTTTGTCATAGTAGGTCGCGTTTTTTGTCATGCATGTACATCCATGACGATTTTATGACAGAATCAAGATAGTCATACCTGTGCTGTCGTAGAAGTGTTCCATGACATTACCAAAATTATCATCACGGAAGTGTCCACTTCCATGACGATAAATCGCACATCACAGAAGTGCTTTCGACAAGGGTGACCGACACATGGCATCCACCGTAATGGAACGCCGTTAAGCTATCAGGTCTGGTTTTGGATCCGATAACCCGTTAACAGCCCCGACCAATGGGGATTTTCCACGTGTAAAATCTTCATTGGCCGGAGGAAACACGGGTCGGCTCACCGTTGGGACAGATGTCATCCACTCATTGGATACAAGGCGCCTATGATACATCGACACGTGGCATGGCCCAAAAAAGGCCCATTCTTGTGAAAAGGCCGGCCCGTTTGACCTGGTCAAAAGGTGGCGGGCCGGCCCAATGAAAGCCTGTTAACGGCATGTTCGCATATAGCCCATTTACAACCTGCTAACTCATGGCCCGTTCCAGCCTAACGGTATTAGGCCCACTAGCGTCATCTGGGCCATCCAATATGATTCCAGCCCGTTGTAACTTCCGGCCCATGTATGGCCCATGACATCTTTTGGCCCATACGAGTCCCTTTGTAACTAGGGATGTAAACGGATCGGATCGGATCGGATAATGCTTTTACCATATCCTTTACCATATTTTTTGGTCGGATTCGGAGCGGAGCGGATAATGACCGGATGCGAATTCGAATGCGGATTATGTCGGACTCCGGATTCGGAGCGGAAGCGGAGTAAATTCGGACCGAAAACGGACTAAAATTATCGGATGATACACGCAAAGACATGATTTATTTCTACTAAGCAAACAATATGAAAACACGTTTTCATCCAAGCGCATAATAGTAGAGAGTGGCATTTTAAAGTTATAAATCACCAGTATAGCAATAATATGTAGTGCCGATAAGATGTGGATAGCATTACACATAGAGTCCAAGACAAAGGTTGTACTTAAGAAATACTTAATTCAATCGAAGTTTTTATTTATTATGAAAGGTAAGTATCCGATCAAGTAGAAGCCGGTAATCATCCTTGATTTCTCTTCAACATGGTGTTCTTCCAATCCATTGGCATCACCCAGTGGGAATGATAAGAGATATTAGATGCTACACTTGACAATCAGAGAAATTATTGATACTTAGCTGTGGACAATTAAGTAGTTCGAATACACATGCGTCAATTCTGAGGTGTATATATCCACATGATTAATCTGTAACTTCTTAGTGTGTGTGTATATAGAGAGAAGAGAAACATCAAGCACTAGATATTGCATTGATGCACGTACTATACATACATGACTAATTCAATTATATTGATATCTGATCAGTAACTAGCAACATACATATTCAATCATGAGTACAAATGTATATATAAATGTAAATCTAACATGATCGGCATGTGATTCGTAACTAGCAAGTAGCAGCACACATATAGAAGGCATATATTAGTAAAACTAATCCATATGTGCAAAGATGATACATGCTGGTAATATATACTAACATACATCAGAGAATTGCCGGTATAACTGCATACCTAAACTTCTTGCTCCTGATGCAGTTTATCAGCCTCTTATTCAAGATTCGTTCCTTGATTATCCTATGTTTCAGCAGCATGAAATTTAAGGAAAATATTGTTATTACTTAAAAGAAATAAAATAGCAGTAATGTTCAAGAGGCAATCAGACATACTTGCATAGCTAGCCTCTCCCCTAAAGTTGAAGTACTCATGGTATAATGGAAATTGTCATCATCACTGCCATCTTCTGCTTGTGACTACAAAGTCCAGGAAATATATTAACATTAGATGATGAATAGGGAATTAATGATCATGAAGGCAAGTCCCTTGAAAAATTAGTAAGAGCGGTAGAGAGGGCAGGGCCTTACCTTTTCGTCAAGCTGTTCCTCAAGACTCATATTAGCAATAAGTGTTTCCACGACCTCCAGATCATTCACAATAGAACCAAGTCTATCCCCTCTTTTATTGTCATTTTTCCTAGATGCAGCAACCCAGTCCTTTGTACATATTAATGCTTCTACCACATGGGGGTTGAGACGACTGCGGAATGGATCAATAACACGACCACCGGCACTGAAAGCTGCTTCCGAGGCAACAGTGGACACTTGTATGGCCAAAACATCACGAGCAAGCATTGATAACACAGGATATACATCTTGATGTGTTTTCCACCATGATAAGATATCAAAGTTCTCAAAATCAACCTTTGAAAGCCTTACTGTAGCTTCTGCCATGTACTTATCCAAGTCAGTTTCGCCATCATTAGCCCCATGAGTGCCCTGCTGAGACAGAAAATAATCATCTTCATCTTCTACCATAAGATCAGTCACACCTTCTTGGGAAGTGGTAGTACAGCTAGGTCCATCAGTGCTCTGTGAATACTTATAAGCATATGCTTGGTACATCTGCTTCACAGCAATAATCAACTCTTCTACTTTACCACGATACATTAGTTCCCCATGAACCTTTCTCATGTAATGTTCAATTCCACTTCTCTTGTATCTAGGGTCAAGAAAGAAGGCAACCGCAAGAGCAAGATTTGACTTCCTCCAGTACTTATCAAATTTAGTTTGCATAGAAGCTGCCATCTTTTTAATAGTAGTATCACTACTTTTACGCCAACCAAAAGTTAAAGCCTTGATCTCACAGAAGCCTTTATAGAACAAGTTTGCTGTTGGATATTGATTACCTGATAGCAGAGTAGTGAGATCATCAAACTTCTTCAAGCATCTACAAAGAGTAAGCACCTTGTCCCAATCATCAGCTGTAGGAGCAAACTTATCAAACTTCTTTTTGTTAATCTCATGCAACCTATCAAAGGCCTTCTTATAATATAGGGCATCACTGAACATGTGGTATGTAGAATTCCACCTCGTTTGGACATCCAGCCCTAGACCTTTTTCTGTGGACAACCCACACTCAGATGCACACTTATAGAATTCCTCCTCCAACTGAGGCGATGATTTTACTGCCAAAACAAATGCCTTAACACCTCAAACTGCATTTGAAATCTAATCAAGACCATCTCTAGCAACCAAATTAAGAACATGATTTGCACATCTCACATGAAAGAATTCACCATCACATACTAGAGGGGAATACTCTTTCAGTTTACTAATGACATGTTTAACACAAACTTCATTTGAAGATGCATTGTCCAAAGTAAGAGAAAACATTTTTTTCTCAATAAACCAGCGCAAAATGCAAGCAATAAATTCTCCAGACATGTTAAGACCAGTATGGCGCCCTTCTACATGCATAAATTTGATGATCCTTTTTTGAATAATCCATTCATCATCAATCCAATGCACAGTGACACACATGTACCCTTTATTCTGATTTGATGTCCACATGTCCATTGTGGTGCTAAAATGACAGTTAATTGTTTTGAAATACTCATACACCTTATCCTTTTCTGTTTCAAACATAGCCACTATTTCATTTCTAACAGTGTTACAGTTCTTTAAAGGAAATGAAGGGCGCAAAGATTTGATGAAGTCACAGAAGTATTCATGCTCAACATTATTGAAGGGATATTCATGCATGATTATTGCCAAGTGGAGCTTTCTCAAGGAAGACTCTTGATCGTACTTATAAGCCTCAACAGCAACAGAACCATGTTCCTTCTTCTCTACTTTGAGCAACTGTTGGCCTGACTTCACACTATGCATCTTAATATGGTTCAAGAAGACCGATGTCCCATTCCTGCTATTTCTCTTTGCATCATAAGTGCAGTACTTGCATTTAGCCCATGCGTCCTTAACTTTCTTGCCATCTACCACCACCATCTTGAAAAACTTATCAAAATGGTCCCAACATTCTGATGTGGTCTTCTTTTGTCTCTTCCCTACAGGCTCATCGACTCCTGCATCCTGAATATTGCCCTCCAGATCAATCACTTCATTTGCAACTTCATTTCCACTGCCAATATTTAGCGGCTCTTCATCTTGACTTTCAGCTGGGGGTGATACAACCATACTGTGAACTGAACCTGCACTTGTTCTTTCAGATGTTGATCTTTTCCCCAATATCTTATTCAGACGATCTATAAAAAGAATAACAATACAAAAGTAATCGGTCACTTTTTAATGATCAAAGGAATTAATATATGAGAAGGATCAGCAAGAAAGACATTAAACATCATAAATTCAGTGCTTTGTAGTCTATTAAGGTAAAGCCTACTCGACTACTACAAACTTGCCATTGTCATGTATGGGTGTCGATCATGGCCGTGAGCAACACTGATTTTGCTCCGCGCGAATCTAAACTGAATAATACGTGGGTGCCGAAGTGAAGTGGCATGCTGCAGTTTGCCTGCAACTGAAGCCAACTTACACATGTGCCAGAATGTTTTTCTATCCTGATAAGTTGAACTAGCTGGGTGTGTCAGTTCAGTGTTTAAGTCAGGTTTGTGTTGGCAAGTGGATCTTGCATAAATGTTCAGGAATATTTGTTCTACAGAAAAGGCTGGCTGAAAATTGAAGAAGAAAAGGGCAAGTGTTGACCAAATACTACTGTCTCTTTCTGTCTCCTCTGTTTTTCTGTGGAAGTCTGAAGCATACATCTTTCTGAAATACAGGTACAGCATGTGTGTGAGTCCATAGAAAGCAGACAGAGGCAAGAGCGATTGTGAGGGTCTGACCATAAATACATTGATTCAGCAAGATGTGTAAGTGCAAGAAGCTAACCCAAGGCCCAAGAAAGCAAGCAATCGGATTGATTTCTAGAGCTAGCTACTATATTCATTGCTTCCAACCTGATGAGTTTAGAGGAATATGTGCGTACATGCTAATGGTCACGTTCTATCGGCGTATTACCGATGGCGAACTGCGTCGACGAGAACCCACGTCGGATCCATGGAGTGATGGAGACCGCCATCAAGACGGTGGACGTTGACCATCGTCGCTTCCGGGCTGCCGATCATGGCCGTGAGAAGCGCCGGCCATGCCCGTCGAGGCTCTACGATGCTGGCGTGCGTTCTGGCGTGGTGTGGGCGTGCTGCGTGCAGCAGCTCACGACATCCATTGACAGTCGGACATGATCATAGATCATCGGTGCTTTACCTTGCGCGGGACTATGTGCATCTACGAATTCACTTACCTTCGTTTTTGGCACCAACTGACTGGCCACGGCCACGGGCATCTTTCACCATGGTTGAACCACCAGACTATCGAAATCGGGGAGTTCAGAGATGCAGTCGGCGGCTGGGGAAAAGCAAGAATGCAAGATGGCGATGGAGAGACCGAGAGAGGGATAAGTATGCGCTATCGCCGTTGTGCTACCAATTTTACAAGCGGTGATTGCGTACGAGATTATGGTAGAGTATATCCTAGGGGTGACTGCAAATCAACAATTACTAACTTAAGTTGGCATATGGACCGGGTCGTCTCGTCTGGGTCTGGGATTATTTTATCGGATATAATCTGTTTTTCTTTCCTCGGATAATCCGCAAAAAATAGCGGATAATCCACATCCGTCGGATAATAGGGATACCATATCCGCTACCATATCTGTCGGATATCCGATTGATCGAAATCCGTATCCGCATCCATATCCCGCGGATACACATAATTGCATACCATATCCTCAAAAACGGATGCGGATGCGGATTCGGCGCGGAAATTATCCGTACCATTTACATCCCTATTTGTAACTCTTGGCCCATTAATGGCCCGTGGTGAAACCGGCTCGTAATGAATAGTGTATCACTTTATACCCATTAGCGACCCATTATTCCATTGGGTCATTTCCAGCCCGTGTTACCTTTCGGCCTTCTCAGGGCCCATTTATTCTTGGGCTCATTTTCAGCATTCGGTTACTTACGACCTGTTACTGACCTTTTCTACTTGTGGGCCAAATTCAGCCCGTGGATACAGTCGGCCCGTTGGTGGCCTGCTAATCTGTTGGGCCATTTTCATAGCATCATTAAATACGGCCTATTAACGGCCTGTTATGGTCAGCCCATAAAATGTACGATTTCCACTCTAGCCTATTTACGGCCCATTAAAGGCCCGTACAAGGCCCATAGATGAGTCGGCCTGTACAAGGCCCATGGATCCTACGGGACGTAGAAGGCCCATGGATCTGACGGCCCATTGAAGGCCCATGGATCCGATGGCCATTGAAGGCCCATGGATGATGGCCCATAGATGGCCCATGGATCGTACGACCCATGGAGGGCCATGGTCACTACAACGTTTGGGCTAGTTGGCCCCCATTTGAACGATATAGCATATTCAAAGAATTATCCTACTCTATACTATCACCTCTAAAAAACATACACAATACAACAAAGAGACCAAGGCATAGAAACGTAGAATAATCCTACACTATACAAGAAATAAATTACAACCGATTATACCCATTGGGCATTATGGTTCGGCACCGGTGATAATAAAGCATACAAAAACAACAAATTACATACACTGGGCAAATACAGCTCATACATCATGGACGCGCATCAACTTAACTCCATTTGAACTATAATCTCTTCAGAAAATAGGATTGGCCGGATTCAGCACAAATTTCAGTCTGCAAAATCTCCAATTCCTTCATGGTTACCTCAGTGTCTTGTTT
This sequence comes from Triticum aestivum, assembly GCF_018294505.1. Lineage (NCBI taxonomy): Eukaryota > Viridiplantae > Streptophyta > Magnoliopsida > Poales > Poaceae > Triticum > Triticum aestivum. Next base: position 399,658,781 of record NC_057807.1, read on the forward strand.
CATTTTTTTGACTACTGCATCTAATACATGCATGTCCAGTCTCAACTTGTTGATTGTACGTTGAGAATCATGTACACGTTGTCTTGCCACCTCTAGTTGATGCTCGAGAACATCAACACATTCCAATTCCAATCCATAATCATTCGGTAACGGCCATGCCGCACTGCTCGCAGATCTTTGTGTTGATGTCACTTCATCCTGAAATGTTTCTGTAAGTACACATGACTAGGGCAAAAATATAGTTACAACAGTGAAGCAAGCAAGACACTATTTTGTACTACATGGCAAAACAGGACTAACAATAATGTTACATGTCATGAAGTATAAGCAGGTGATATTTTAAAAATTATAAAAAAGATAGTTTGTGCAGCCTGCGTACAGAAATCTCTCTTAGCTCACCAGAGGAGCATGATGTTGGGGCCTAATCCAAAACACAGACAAGTTACAACTTTAGACAGCATGTTGCGTATAAGTAAGCAACCAGTTGGCCATTATGTAGCTCAATTAAAGTCTTAGGGAGCATAATGAACAGCAGAGGGTTTCATACAAACATACTACAACAAGCAAAAATATGCAATCATTAGCCTAGTATAAACTAGATTGTGAACTTCATGCAATAATAGTTGGTTAATAGACTTCAAAGCTTCAGGCACACTTCGGCAGAGTAATTAAATCGTAAGGCCTTTAATTATGTCAACTAATAGTTATACAAGTACCCAACATCAGGCATCATTCTTTGGGCATCTCATTAACTGAGGACAAATAAAGCAATTGAAAAGAGAAAATTCACTATGCCTGAAACAAACAAGGAACTGAACTGTTGAGTTGGATACAGTGACTTACCTTAACAGGTTGAAGAGGCTCAGCGCAACTCCTACTTCTCTTGCAAGGCTCCTTCCTAACATAAATCCTCAATCTTATCTTCATTGCACCCCCTCTGCAAGGTGACACAAACTAGTTACTCGTCTCCTCGGAAGATAAATATGCATACTTTCCAGTCTGTGAACACAAAAGGATGAGATTGTAACAAAACAACACCACATAATGAAACATGCCGCATCTCTTGCACTTGCACACAATGAAATGAGCATTTACTATGTCTGCACTATGTAAAAACTAGGCATACCTTCGAACTGGATCTCTAAGTACTCTTGGAGAGCCTACTTTAGTGTACAACCAAACCTTTATGTCACCTATGCGTTAGACAAGGCTCCACTACAGTAGCCATTAGTGTTTAAATCGTTGACAAGATCTGTTAGAGTGCTAGGTCAAGAACAACAAGTAATCAAAGCAAACAGTCCTAGTATGGCTGGCTGATGCAAACAAGCAATTGAACAAATGTGTGAGCAAATATTACATATCAAGAAAATAAGCAAAGAAGGAGGCTTAAAGACCATCACTTGACTGACCAGATTTAAGGGGCATTTAAACATCATGTGCAACGTATGAACTAACATAAACATTGCATATTCTAGATTCTACAATGAAATGCACATGTATTAGGTTATGCCATGTATGATGATGCCTAAATGTACACTATAGCAGGCAGGAGTGATTCATCATTGGACGCACAATTGAATTGCAGGTTAAGGGCTAGTTCGATTCCGCCTTTTTAGGGCTTATTGTCAAAACAAGCCATAAAATATGTAAAGAAGTCATTTTTGAGTTATGGGCTTGGGCTTAACTAATTTCGCTTTGGAGGGGGGTGTTTCGGGTAGAACCTCACTAAAAATTGAAGGGAAGGGGAATAGTGAAATGACTCTGTTGTCTGCCTATATTACACTCAAAATGCAACTGCTGACGCCCGTATCACACCTAACCCTCAAGTAAAAACAAACACGCAAGCGTTCATTGCCATGCCCGCTTGCATCTCCTCTCCCCTTTCCCTCTACCTCGATCCCCTGCCTGCAGCACTAGGGTTCCTCTGGCGAGTCGTCGCCACTGGTCCCATCTGGCCTGGTCCTCGATGATGCTCTGTCCAGCTAGGCTACATGGCCGGCGGGTAGGGGCAAATCTGCCTGGCTGCTCCTCCCTCTGGCGCTGCCCCTCATTCTCATGGTCTCTAGTAGCTTCTCCATAGCGGTTCATCCAACGCACTACTCCGGTGGGCGTTGCACAACTACGGCTGATGCCACACTATGGCAAAAGGCACCTTATTCCCCCTCCCCTCCTCCCAGGCCATGGCCTTGAGGTGTTGTTGAAGGATGAGCTCATCCAACAAGGTGAGGATCTCCTCTAATTTTTTGCCAAATTTTCATTCTGATCCACTATACGATGAATTGCTATGAGCTACTTCTGCTACTTCTATATGATGCATTGCTATGAGCTGCTCCTGCTGGTGCTATATGATGAATTGCTATGAGCTGCTGCTGCTATATGACGAATTGCTACGAGCTGCTGCTGCTGCTATATGATGAATTGCTATGAGCTGCAGTTGCTGCTATATGATGAGTTGTTATAAGCTGCTCCTACTGATGCTATATGATGAATTGCTATGAGCTGCTCCTACTGCTGCTATATGATGAATTGGTATGAGCTGCTCCTGCTGCTGCTATATGATGAATTGCTACGAGCTGCTCCTGCTGCTGCTATATGATGAATTGCTACGAGCTGCTGCTGGTATATGATGAATTGTACACTGCTGCTGCTGTATGATGAGTTGCTATGAGCTGCTGCTGCTATATGATGCTTTCAGGTGGTGCTGCTATATGATAATAACCAGCTACTTGGACCATCGAATTTCAATAAATAATTGTTCTTCATTTAAATGTGGTCATGCGTTCTTCGTTTAAATTAGGCAATGTGATCTTTATGGAAAACATTGACCAAAGTAGATCGTGCCAAGTAGATGGTATCTTTGTATTTACATTTTGAGCAAATAGTGATGGTGTTGTTTTCCTATCATATTAATTACTACAATGGGTTCAATTTGTGATCTTTGCAAGTCAAATTAATTTTCACATGGGCAGCAAAATGAAAAAATATAATGCAATCTAGACTTTTCACTGATCATACCAAAGATAAGCTGAAAACGCAATGAAAAGAACTGGTTGGCTTATTACATGGAGCTTATATTCACAGGTGCTTATTTTCTTAGGATAACTCGTAATAACTGTCCCTAAGAAACTTGGCCAATAGAACTGACAGATAAATACCATGTCACGATGATTGCAATGGATGAGTGACGTACCATAGCACACTGTATAGGCTCACCGCTGCCTCTCCTTTTTTGCAATGTTCCATGAAATTGCCACATACATCTTGTACTTTTTCATTGTGTAACCCTATCTGCAAGTTGACACGGCTAATTTCAGACATCTCTACATGATACTACATTGCATATCCCTTGCGCATATTTAAACCACCAATTAACGACTGTGTGCGTAGCATAAACTAGCCATGAATCTATGTGCTGGACTAGCAGGCACTCTAAGGGAGCCTAATGTAGTGCACTGGAATTTCTACATGCCACCTACGATTTTGTGTAATGTACTGCCTCTGTTCCTAAATATATGTCTTTGTAGAGATTCCAGTATGTACCACATACAGATGTATATAGATGCATTTTCGAGTGTAGATTCACTCATTTTGCTCCGTATGTAGCCTATAGTGGAATCTCTAGAAAGACTTATATTTAGGAACGGAGGTACGAGGTAGTATCATGTGTAACATCTACATATCTAATTTAGCAGCCAGTAGTAGAAATCATTGTCTGCACAAAGGGATTACTGGTCGAAAATCCTAGCAAAGCACGCTGGCAGGCACAGAACAATACAAGAGAGAGAGAGACGCACTTACAAGATCATAGCAATGCCTTAGTCTAGGATCTTGATTGGCCAAGCTGTTAGATCCAGAAGAAACATCGTCCTTGTAGTTTTTGCCAGCTGCATAACAGGTAATAGCGACCTGTTAGTATATTTGAAGTACATCGGGCAGGTGATGCTGGACGGGTTTAAAGGTGACAAGTACCTAGGCCGTGGCGGGTGCTTGGCATCTCTCCAGACGGTGGTAATTAGGTTAGAAACATCAAGGGTGATGACGCCGCACTGGTTGTCGGGTCCGGTAAGGAGATCTAGAATCGTCGAGTAGGGTGTTTGTGGAGCGGCTCGAGTAGGGTGGACTACGGTGTGGGCGAAGCAGATCTGTGGCCGTGGACGAGGGCGTATGTGAAGCTGCTCCGGTGGTTGGGTTAAGGATGGTGTCAATGATGCAGATCTGCGGCCGTGGACGGGGCGTCAGAAGCTGCTCCGGTGGTTGGGTTAAGGATGGTGTCAACAATGCAGATCTGTGGCCGTGGACGGGGCATCAGAAGCTTCTTCGGTAGGTTGGATGAGGGTGCGAGGAAGCGGATCTAAGGCTGTGGACTTGTGAGTTTGCAAAGCGGCCCCAGTAGGGTTGAGAATGGTATAGGCGAAGCTACTCCGGTAGGGCTGACGATGGTGTCGGCGAAGCGGCTCCGGTAGGGTTGAGGAAGATGTCGGCGAAGAGTATCAAAAGCCATCGACGGGGGCGTCAGTGGGGCAGCTCCGGGGGGTGTGGACGAAGCGTCTCCGGTGGGGAGTACGAATGAGCTGCTGCAGATGCGTAGTGGTTGACGAGACTACCGGCGAAGCAGATCCGGCGCCGTGGACAAGGCCGACACTGAATGGGCTGTGGTACAGTGGTGGATGAGCAGTCTACTTGTTTCTAGGGGAGGTGGGAGTGGTAGATGCGGTTGCAGAAGCAGATCCGGCGAGGTGGACGCCGCTGGCAGTGAATGGGCTATGGTACGCCGGTGGATGAGCAGTGTACGGTTTCGAGAGGGGAGGGGAGGAAGGCCGATGAAGTACAGACTGCATGATGTAAGATGCTCTGGTGCTGTGAGTTAGTCGTTTTTGCGGGAGAGGGAGAGGAAATGGGGGTGCCGTGTAGTGGGGGGAACCGGAAGTTACCAAAGCAGCCCCGGCCTATTATGTAGATGAGGGCGGTATTGTAACTGTTGGTCTCCGTGCACCAAGGACAAAAGGGGAATTTCACATGCTAAAGACTAAGGTGGCGGAAATTTTAGAAGGAGGTGGGAGATTTTGCCGCCTGCGGGATTGTTCGTATCCAGTTTCAACTAATTTTGGACCATGCTAGTGAGAAGGTCATGCTAGACTGTGTACATAGGGCACGCGTCAGCAGTTAATAACTGGTGTGATGTCCACCCTAGAAAAAAAGACAATAACTCGGGATGATGCGCCGATAACTTGGACGTTCACACGGGCGCGACCAATCGTACGGGTGTAGTGGCGCGTTCACAAAAAAGGATCAAACGCTCAGCCTATGTATTTCTCGTGTAAATAGATAATTTAGTGCCATTGGTTATTTACTTTAAACATAATGCATTGACGTGTTAGTGTAGAGGCGCACAAAAAGAAATGGATATTGTAGTCCGCTACTTAAAAGTGTTACCTCATATGATTACATAGCCTCCATTTCATAAATTGCGTACCCGTTGAATTCATATATGAATATTACTTATATTACTTCAAAATAGAAACTTAAATCATCTAAGACTAATGAATTTGAATGCAAGAGTAACAATGGTGCATGTACATGATAGCTACATTGATTGTTTGAAGAAACATCACTGTAACTTTGGCATGCACAATTGAAAAGGTTTATTTAAATAGAAAAATGTGATATGTGAGTGTCCAATCTTTATAGTGAGTGTCCAATCTTTATAGAGTTGAATCGATATTGTACCTTTGGCCACGAACGATACGAAGTAGATATTGATTTATGTTCAAGCGATGCACGTCCACGATCGCTAGATAATGATACCTGAATGAATTGTGCAATCTCTCTCACACGCATACATATCTCATTTCCCTATGGGCATCGGAATCACACACGGGCACTTCGTGTATTTCTCTCCCTCCGTCAAGGTTAAATTCGTTTTTCTACTCCGTCCTACAAGTCTCTCACACAGAAACACACACGCTCTCTCTGTCTAACACACCCACCCCTTTAATTCCGCCCACCCACAACCACTAGTGTCTCAAAGTATAATAATGTCTCTCACACATATGCCTAAGGTTAACTCGAGTTCCGGAACCATATGAATACATACAATGGGATTCCAACAGAGCACCTTTTGTTTTGAGATTTCTCTCTCTCTCTCTCTCTCACACACACACACATACACACACACACACACACATATAAGCGCGCGCGCACATTGTTTCTTGCTTCATTTTTTCCGGCACTTGCATGCACACCGTTTGCTTATCTTCGTGATGCTTTAAGTATGCCTCGCACAAATGCTATATACCTATCCCTTAATATAGCTAGATATGTGTCACACAAACCCCTTCTCCCTACTAGCAAGATGCCCATGCGTTGCACGGAACATCAAGATGCATTTGTATGAGTAGTTTATCTTGTGGGATAAAAGGATGAACGAGGGAATGCCTTATTTGCAAATGCGGAAAGGGGTGTGGGTATGTTTTTGCAAAATTGCCATAGTTTCCTTCCTATCCGTCGGATATAAATCGGATGGTCTATATTGTAGGATGGCAGGAACACCATCATCACCAACTCTGTTTTTTATAAGAGTAGAGATATGTGAGTGTCATTGCCCCACCACACACCCACACACCCACACTTCCCAACACCGAAGGAGTAGGGTGACACCTCGATCTTGATACTAATCTATCGACTGGCTTCTCTCTCAAACACACACACACACACACACACACACACACACACACACACACACACACTACCCGGCACTAAAGGAGTAGGGTGGCACCTCGATCTTGATAGTAATATATCTACTCCTCTTTCAAACACACACACATGCACACACACTCTCTAGTTGTGCCTCTGTGCCTACCGCGCACACTCTCGATACGTCTTTCTCTCCCTCCCCCTCCCCCACCCCAACAATGACAACAGAAGGGTGACAACTCGATCTGATCATAATATGTCAATTGGTTTCTCTCTCAAACATTGTGTCTCCGTGCCTCGCTCAGTAGCCCCCTCGATATGTAGACTTCTTGCGCGCGCACAGTTGTAGTGACGATGACGCTGAACCCAGTGTGCCTTGTTTTTTACTGGCCTCATGTGATAGTTTTCACCCTGTGTTCTGTTAATTAACAAGGCAACCTTTTCTTTGTTACTACTAGTGAATCTGAAATCATTCGGGGCAGACATAAAATATATCACTTCAACCCAATTATCGCAGCAACTATTTTAAAAGAAACTAGCTAGCTGCCCGTGCGTTGCACGAAACATCAAGGTGCATTTGTATGAGTAGTTTATCTTTAAAGGTTGAACGAGGGAAGGCCTTATTTGCGAACGTGGAGAGGCGTGTGGGTATATTTTTGCAAAATTGCCATAGTTTCTTTCCTATCCGTTAGATATAAATCCGACGGCCTATATTGCAGGATGGCACGCACACCATCATCACCAACTCTGTTTTCTACTCCCTCCGTCCGAAAATACTTGTCATCAAAATGGATAAAAAGAGATGTATCTAAAACTAAAATACGTCTAGATACATTTTGTTTTATCCATTTTGATGACAAGTATTTCCGGACGGAGGGAGTATTTGTCTTTTTAGAGATTTTAACAAGTGACTATGACCGGACCTTACCAACATACTCAAAAAAGTAGTCCATAATTTTGATGTTACCCTCTTTTCTTGGCAGTGCAGTGCCATCTGGATACCTCATAAATAAATCAAGGAGAAATCTGTCCCCTTCCTAAAAAGACATACAGAGCAAAATGAGTGAATCTACACTCTAAAATATGTCTACATACACATCCGTATGTGGTAGTCCATTTGAAATCTGAAAACGACAAATATTTAGGAAAGAATGGAAGCGTAGACATGGAGATATATCTCCATCATGGTCTACAACAAAAATGTGCTGGACTGGTTAGCGCCGGATGCTCGCAACGCGATGACATGAGTTCGAATTCTGCCTTTTAGCTTTAGATTTGAGTACTTAGAATACAAGATTAAGGATGGACTTGTTTCTTTTTAACTTTCTATATGAAGCTGTAGCCACCCTGCAAGTCACGTGTACACTGTACATGTAATTAACTTTTTATAGAGGGACAATCATACAGGCAATTAACTCAAATGGATTGGATGTCACTCTATTATTTCCAGCATAAGAGCATCTCCAACGGCAGCCGACAAATTTCCTCCCGCTTCCTTCCACGGAGGATGACATCAAACTCTAGCGGCATACATTTTCACAACTCTAACCAACTAGATGAAATTCATGCAAACACGGACTGATTTCATATAAGCATGAAGGATTTCGTATAAAAAAGCCGGATCTTCATATAAACATGATAGATTTCATTACATTTACATGAACTAAGCGGTGCCAATCCGGCTCTCTTGGTATAATTAATACTCCCTACATCCGGAAATACTTGTCCTAGAAATGGATGTATCTAGACTTTTTTAGTTATAGATACATAAAATTTATCCATTCTTAGAACAAATATTTCCTGCCAGCTAGAGAGGTAGTACATAATCTAAAGGGCCGCCCGCGGATCCCTTTGTCTTCCTCATGTACGTCAGACACCTGCGGGGTCGACAAAGGTCCTTGGAAGAGACGAAGCAGCAAAGAAACCACCTGAATGCGCTTTCGTCGCCTTGGCGGTGGCCTTCATGGGTCCCAAGTGGCGGTGGCCTCCCGTGTTCTACTTCTCCTCGATGATGGCGGCGGACATGGAGAAGCTGGCCACCGACTCGTCGCTTTCCATGCACCCGACTTCTGTCTCTACTGCATGGCGTTGCCGCAGGCATGGGAGGCGCGCCCATAGGCGCGACACCACAGATACTGGTGGCGCGGTACGACGCGGCAGCGACGACACCCGTCCCGGTGTGCTCGCCACCGTGCCGGCGTGGAGCAACTCTCCATTCCTCATCGAGCGGAACTGGAGCGGCGAGTTGCTGAACCACGCGCCTGCTTGGGGCGGCAGCTGGCTCCATCGGGCCAAGCAAGGTTCGTGAAGCACCGAGCGGCCTCGCCCATATCCGGAGGGCTCGGCGGGCCACCTAGCCGGGTAATATGTCGGAGAACGGATCCTCAGAAGCCATCAGAAGAGTGGAGAAAATGGTGAAGGAGGAGATGGGGAGCGGCGGAGGGGTGCGATTCTTGCCCGCTGTCTGCCTGGCCTCGTGTAAATAGAGGGCGGATGGTAGGAGCTTGGCCGGTGTCTGGCCTCGTTTAAACTGAGGGCGGACGGGAGGAGCTCGGCCGGTGTTGCGTTTAATTCCGGCCCGCTCATGAATGGACGTGTGGCCGGAGTAGCATTCTCGGTTTGCATGCGAGTTTAATGGAGGGGTTTGATGGAGGCGAGGAGACGTGTTCAGCCGGTCGTGCAGCCGGCGGCGCAGTACTATTCGATTTGACAGCAGTAATGAGCCGTCAAATCACAAAGGCCCTCGCCTCTTGTGAAACCTACCAAGCTAGACTGCCCCGCCCTCTAGCCTTTTAAAAAAATGTATATACTCCACTTTTATACAATAGTAGTTTCGATGGATTGCGCCATGGAGCAAAACTTGAAATTAAAAAAAAGGTGGGACATATAGAGAGCGCTCGTTGCCAAATTATGCATATAGTACTATTAGAAAAGCTAGTAGGTGCTTAAATGGGGTGCTAAATTCTATTAAAGAAATACTAGTAGTGTGTACATACTGAAGAGTTAAAGTAACGAGAAGAAACATAACATAGTTCTGCTAGGGGCTCAGCATAACACACCCCTCAAATTAAACTAAGCACACCTGAAATTAAACTATGCAACTAATCCGATAGACATTGCATTAGAACCACCATGAGCAACGACACTGACATCTTACTCACTCGGATTCCTCTTCCACATCCTCGACTTCGTCCTTGTCCCTCTTCCTCTTGGCCTATACTTCTTTGCTTGAACCGCACACTTGGCTCTTGCTCTTCATCCAACCCTTGTAGATATTGAAACAAAGGTAGCAATCCATTGTAGCATAGTGGATGTGGTCTATATCTAGCACATTCTGCTGCCATGCAGGACGATGAAACATGTGATTAGGTTTCTCCAGTTTACCGTACGAAGGATGAACCATGGCTCCTGCCAGGGTCAGCATTGAAGGCTGGACACTGGAGGGCAACAGCCGATTCTTCTGGAGGTCGAAGGGGTTGCCTACAACGAGGCCTATCTGACCCAGGACTCTTTTGTCGTTCATAAAGTCTACAATAACGAATTTGACTAGGTTGCTCTCGAGGAAGTTCTTAAAATCCAGGAATTCAACGTCAGTGATACGTCTCCAACGTATCTATAATTTTTGATTGTTCCATGCTATTATATTACCTGTTTTGGATGTCTATGGGCTTTATTTTACACATTTATATCATTTTTGGGACTAACCTACTAACCGGAGGCCCAACCCGTATTGTTGTTTTTTTGTCTATCAGTATTCCGAAGAAAAGGAATATCAAACAGAGTCCAAACGGAATGAAACCTTCGGGAGCGTGATTTTTGGAACGAACGTGATCTAGAGGACTTGGAGTGCAAGCCAAGAAGCAGCCGAGGCGGCCACGAGATAGGAGGGCGCGCCCACCCCTATAGGGCGCGACCCCCTATCTCGTGGGCCCCTCGGGTGTCCACCGACGTACTTCTTCCTCCAATATAAGCCTACATACCCCGAAAACATCCGAGGAGCCACTGAAGAAATATTTCGACCACCACAACCTTCTGTATCTGCGAGATCCCATCTTGGAGCCGTCGCCGACATTCTGCCGGAGGGGGAATCCACCACGGAGGGCTTCTACATCAACACCATAGCCCCTCCGATGAGTTGTGAGTAGTTTACTACAGACCTTCGGGTCCATAGTTATTAGCTAGTTGGCTTCTTCTCTCTTTTTTGGATCTCAATACAATGTTCTCCCTCTCTCTTGTGGAGATCTATTTGATGTAATCTCTTTTTGCGGTGCATTTGTCGAGATCCGATGAATTGTGGGTTTATGATCAAGTTTATCTATGAATAATAATTGAATCTCCTCTGATTTCTTTTATGTATGATTGAGTTATCTTTGCAAGTCTCTTTGAATTATCGATTTGGTTTGGCCTACTAGATTGATCTTTCTTGCCATGGGAGAAGTGCTTAGCTTTGGGTTCAATCTTGCGGTGTCCTTACCGACTAACAGAAAGGGTTGCAAGGCACATATTGTATTGTTGCCATCGAGGATAAAACGATGGGGTTTATATCATATTGCTTCAGTTTATCCCTCTACATCATGTCATCTTTCTTAATGCGTTACTCTGTTCTTATGAACTTAATACTCTAGATGCATGCTGGATAGCGGTCGATGTGTGGAGTAATAGTAGTAGATGCAGGCAGGAGTGGGTCTACTTGTCATGAACGTGATGCCTATATACATGATCATGCCTAGATAATCTCATAATTATTCGCTTTTCTATCAATTGCTCGACAGTAATTTGTTCACCCACCATAATACTTATCCTATCTTGAGAGAAGCCACTAGTGAAACCTATGGCCCCCGGGTCTATCTTTTATCATATAAGTTTCCAATCTACTTTTATTTGCATCTTTATTTTCTGCATCTATATTATAAAATACCAAAAATATATTTATCTTATCATATTATCTCTATCAGATCTCACTTTCGCAAGTGGTCGTGAAGGGATTGACAACCCCTTTATCGCGTTGGTTGCGAGTTCTTTGTTTGTTTGTGTAGGTTCGTGGGACTTGTGAGGAGCCTCCTACTGGATTGATACCTTGGTTCTCAAAAACTGAGGGAAATACTTACACTACTGTGCTGCATCACCCTTTCCTCTTCAAGGAAAACCAACGCAAGCTCAAGACGTAGCAAGAAGGATTTCTGGCACCGTTGCCGGGGAGGTCTTCGCTCAAGTCAAGAAATACCAAGTACCCATCACAAACTCATCTCCCTCGCATTTACATTATTTGACATTTGCCTCTCGTTTTCCTCTCCCCCACTTCACCCTTGCCGTTTTATTCGCCCTCTCTTTCGCAATCTCCTCTCTTTTCCGCTTGCCTTCTTCTTCCTCCCTCTTTCGCTTGCCTTTTTCTCTTTGCCTGTGTGCTTGTTTGTCCTTATGGCTTTGCCTAAGAGTACCGACCTCCTTCTTAGGAGGTTCGAAGAGATTGAATCAAATATTAGAAGCTTTATGAATTTGCAATTTGAGCATAATAATTTCTTCAGAAAGGAGCTTAAAGAGCAAAAAGATTTTTTGGGTCTTATGAATAAGGAGCTTGATGATATGAATAAAGAATTTTATGGTGTGAACTCTCAAATTATCCGGCTTGAGAAGGCTATAGCCAAAATTTCTGATAAGCAAGCCACCTTAGTCAATAATATGGCTGCCAAACCAGAAAAGTTAGATGAAAATAATGATGAAGATATTAAAGTTATTGATGTGTCACCTATTAGATCTTTGTTTTCCAATATGAATCTTGATAATAATGGGACTGGAGATGAGTCAACTTTATTTAGAAGGCGTCCCAAGAATTTGGAGTTTTTAGATCTTGATGCTAAAATTGGTAAAAGAGGGATTGGAGAGGTCATGACTTTAAGTAGTATTGAACCCACTATTTTGGATTTTGGATTTTGATTATGATAATTGTTCTTTAGAAAGTTGTATTTCCTTGTTGCAATCCGTTGTTAATTCTCCTCATGCTTATAGTCAAAATAAAGCGTTTACCAAACATATTGTTGATGCCTTGATGCAATGTTTTGATGAAAAACTTAATTTGGAAGTTTCTATACCTAGAAAACTTAATGATGAGTGGGAACCTACTATAAAGATTAAAATTAAAGATTATGAGTGTTTTTCTTTGTGTGATTTGGGTTCTAGTGTTTCCACAATTCCGAAAACTTTATGTGATATTCTAGGCTTCCATGATCTTGACGATTGTTCTTTAAATTTGCACCTTGCGGATTCCACCATTAAAAAGCCAATGGGAAGGATCAATGATGTCCTAATTGTTGCAAATAGAAATTTGGTGCCCGTTGATTTTATTGTTCTTGATATAGATTGCAATCTTTCTTGCCCTATTATTCTTGGTAGACCTTTCCTTAGAACGATTGGTGCGATTATTGATATGAAGGAAGGGAATATTAGATTCCAATTTCCATTAAATAAAGGCATGGAGAACTTTCCAAGAAAGAAAGTTAAATTACCTTATGAATCTATTATGCGAGCTACCTATGAATCAAGTGCCAAAGATGGCACTACTTAGATCTATCTTCGCTTTTATGCCTAGCTAGGGGCGTTAAACGATAGCGCTAGTTGGGAGGCAACCCAATTTTCTTTGTGTTTTTTGTTTTGCTCCTGTTTAGTAATAAATTTTGCATCTACTTTCTGTTTAGATGCGTTTCATGTTTTATTTAGTGTTTGTGCCAAGTAGAACCTATAGGATAACCTATGATATGAGTTGATTTGATTCTGCTGAAAAACAGAAACTTTGCACTGACGAGAAAAAATTCAATAAGTCACAGAAATGAGCTTTTGCATTGATTCTTTTTGCTTATGTTCAATAAACAAATTATTTAGGACGTCCTATTTTCGTAGGAGTTTTAAGGTTCCAGAAGTTTGCATTAGTTACAGATTGCTATAGACTGTTCTGTTTTTGACAGATTCTGTTTTTCGTGTGTTGTTTGCTTATTTTGATGCATCTGTGGCTAGTATGTAAGGGTATGAACCATAGAGAACTTGGAATACAGTAGGTTTAACACCAATATAAATAAAGAATGAGTTCATTACAGTACCTTATGTGTTGGATTTGTTTTCTTTCACTAACGGAGCTTATGAGATTTCCTGTTGAGTTTTGTGTGGTGAAGTTTTCAAGTTTTGGGTAAAGATTTGATGGACTATGGAATAAAGGGTGGCAAAATCCTAAGCTTGGGGATTCCCAAGGCACCCCAAGATATTCAAGAATAGCCAAAAGCCTAAGCTTGGGGATGCTCCCGGAAGGCATCCCCTCTTTCGTCTTTGTTCATTGGTAACTTTACTTGGAGCTATATTTTTTCGCCACATGATATGTGTTTTGCTTGGAGTGTCGTGTATTATATTAGTCTTTGCTTTTTAGTTTACCACAATCATCCTTGCTGTAACACACCTTTTGGGAGAAGCCTCCTTGATTGAAATTTATTATAATACTCTATGTGCTTCACTTATATCTTTTGAGCTAGATAGTTTTTGCTCTAGTGCTTCACTTATATCTTTTAGAGCACAACGATGGATTAATTTTGAAGAAATTGTTGACCTCTCATGATTCACTTATATTATTTTGAGAGTCTTATAGAACAACATGGTATTTTCTATGGTTATAAATTGGTCCTAGAATGATGAGCATCCAAGTTGGGTATAAATAAAAACTATCATAGGAAGTGAATTGGATGCTATGATCAACTTGATACTTGATAATTATTTTGAGATAGGGAGGTAGTGATATTAAAGTCATGCTAGTTGGGTGATTATGAATTTAAAGAATGCTTGTGTTGAAATTAGCAAGTCCCGTAGCATGCACGTATGGTTAAAGTTGTGTAACAAGTTTGAAGCATGAAGTGTACCTGGCTTGTGCATCCTTATGAGTGGCGGGCGGGGACGAGCGATGGTCTTTTCCTACCAATCTACCCCCCTAGGAGCCTGCTCGTAGTTCTGGGTTTTTGATGACTTCTAAATTTTTGCAATAAGTATATGAGTTCTTTTGAGTAATGTTGAGTCCATGGATTATACGCACTTTTACCTTTCCATCATTGCTAGCCTCTTCGGTACCGTGCTTTGCCCTTTCTCACCTTGAGAGTTGGTGCAAACTTCGCCGGTGCATCCAAACCCCGTGATATGATACGCTCTATCACACATAAACCTCCTTATATCTTCCTCAAAACAGCCACCATACCTACCTATTTATCGCATTTCCATAGCCATTTTGGGATATATTGCCATGCAACTTTCGACCATTCCGTTCATCATCATCATGACATACATTACTTTTGTCATATTGCCATTGCATGATCATGTAGTTGACATCGTATTTGTGGTGAAGCCACCATGCATAATTTTTATACATGTCACTCTTGATTCATTGCACCATCCTGGTACACCACCAGAGGCATTCATATAGAGTCATATCTTGTTCTATTTTCGAGTTGTAATTCATGTGTTGTAATCAATAAAAGTGTGATGATCATAATTATTAGAGCATTGACCAAAAAGGAAAAAAAAGAAAGGCCAAAAAAGGCCAAAGAAAAAAAAGAAAAAAAAGAAAAAAAAGAAAGTAAATAAAGGGGCAGTGCTACTATCTCTTTTTCGACACTTGTGCTTCAAACTAGCACCTTGTTCTTCATGTAGTGAGTCTCATATATTGTGCTTCAAAGTAGCACCATGTTTTCATGTAGAGAGTCTCATAGGTTGTCACTTTCATATACTAGTGGGAATTTTTCATTATAGAACTTGGCTTGTATATTCCTACGATGGGCTTCCTCAAATGCCCTAGGTCTTCGTGAGCAAGCAAGTTGGATGCACACCCACTAGTTTTCTTTTGTTAAGCTTTCATTCATTTATAGCTCTAGTGCATCCGTTGCATGGAAATCCCTACTCCTCATGTTCGCATCAATTGATGGACATCTCCATAGCCCGTTGATTATCCTCGTCAATGTGAGACTTTCTCCTTTTTTGTCTTCTGCACACAATCCCCAATCATTATTCTATTCCACCCATAGTGCTATATCCATGGCTCACACTCATGTATTGCGTGAAGGTTGAAAAAGTTTGAGATTATTTAAGTACGAAACAATTGCTTGGCTTGCCATCGGGGGTATAGAAGTTGGGAACATCTTTGTGTGACAAAAATGAAGCATATCGTAACTATAAGATTTTGTAGGGATGAACTTTCTTTGGCCATGTTATTTTGAGAGACATGATTGCTTTTATTAGTATGCTTGAAGTATTGCTATTTCTTTTGTCAATATGAACTTTTGTTTTGAATCACTTGGATCTGAACATTCATGCCACAATAAAGAGAAATTACATTGAGAATTATGCTAGGTAGCATTCCACATCAAAATTTCCGTTTTTATCCTTTACCTACTCGAGGACGAGCAGGAATTAAGCTTGGGGATGCCTGATATGTCTCCAACGTATCTATAATTTTTGATTGGTCCATGCTATTATATTACCTCTTTTGGATGTCTATGGGCTTTATTTTACACATTTATATCATTTTTGGTACTAACCTACTAACCGGAGGCCCAGCCCGTATTGATGTTTTTTGTCTATTTTAGTATTTCGAAGAAAAGGAATATCGAACGGAGTCCAAACGGAATGAAACCTTAGGGAGCGTGATTTTTGGAACGAACATGATCCAGAGGACTTGGAATGCAAGCCAAGAAGCAGCCGAGGCGGCCACAAGATAGGAGGGCGCGCGCACCCCTATAGGGCGCTCCCCCCTGTCTCGTGGGCCCCTCGGGCGGCCACCACGTACTTCTTCCTCCTATATAAGCCTACATACCCTGAAAACATCCGGGGAGCCACCGAAGAAATATTTCCACCACCGTAACCTTCTGTATCCGCGAGATCCCATCTTGGAGCCATCGCCGGTGTTCTGCCGGAGGGGGCATCCACCACGGAGGGCCTCTACATCAACACCATAGCCCCTCCGATGAGTTGTGAGTAGTTTACCACAGACCTTTGGGTCCATAGTTATTAGCTAGTTGGCTTCTTCTCTCTTTTTTGGATCTCAATACAATGTTCTCCCTCTCTCTTGTGGAGATCTATTTGATGTCATCTCTTTTTGCGGTGTGTTTGTCGAGATCCGATGAATTGTGGGTTTATGATCAAGTTTATCTATGAATAATAATTGAATCTCCTCTGAATTCTTTTATGTATGATTGAGTTATCTTTGCAAGTCTCTTCGAATTATCGATTTGGTTTGGCCTACTAGATTGATCTTTCTTGCCATGGGAGAAGTGCTTAGCTTTGGGTTCAATCTTGCGGTGTCCTTACCCAGTGACAGAAAGGGTTGCAAGGAACGTATTGTATTGTTGCCATCGAGGATAAAAAGATGGGGTTTATATCATATTGCTTGAGTTTATCCCTCTACATCATGTCATCTTTCTTAATGCGTTACTCTATTCTTATGAACTTAATACTCTAGATGCATGCTGGATAGCGGTCGATGTGTGGAGTAATAGTAGTAGATGCAGGCAGGAGTCGGTCTACTTGTCACGGACGTGATTCCTATATACATGATCATGCCTAGATAATCTCATAATTATTCACTTTTCTATCATCCCGAGACCGTGGTGTACTCAACATCTAGCCCAACAACCCACTCATCATCTGATTTTTCGAACATGCGTCTGAAGCGAGAAAGGCATTCTTTCACCGTCACGGAAGAACGAGTGTAGATGACGTCGAACTCATCGCCGGTGATGGTTCTAACCTTGTACTCACCGCCGATCATGGAGATTTGGGACGCCATGGATTTGGGAGGAGGGTTAGGATTAGTGGAACTGCCGTAATGTGAAAGGACGGGATGACTAGGAGTGAACTGCCGTAATATTAAAGGATGTGCAAGGATGAGTAGGAGCGAACTGCCAGCGTGCGAACGGCAGGGTAGTGGCTTTCCATTCTCCCGTGTTACGGGCTTCCGAAAGCCCTTGGATCTAAGATCGAATGGTTGCATGGTGTGATTCTAGACCTATGGGTGAATATCCTATCCTGGAGGGTTATTCCGCAAATTTTCAGCAACTTAGCATGCGATCGTCCGATCTCAGATCCAAGGGCTGCCAGCAGCCTGTATCATGGTCGCGCCTACCACGACCGTCGCGTCGCTCGCGTGGTCGCACCCTTGGAGATTTAACATGATGGGTTAGGCTATCTGATGTTGGCATGTCATTACTTAGTCACTCATACTACAACAAGGTCAGCTATAAGGTTGGCTATAAGTGTATTTTTCTACTTCTCTCTATCTCTTTCTTCGTACTCCCTCCATCCCATAATATAAGAACGTTTTTGACACTAATGTTGTGCCAAAAATGTTCTTATATTATGGGACAGAGGGAGTAGTATTTATTGCATTTGCCAAGGAGTGACCTCTTCCAATGAAATGGTGTTTAGATGAGGTGCTAAGGGCATTAAATGGCTTAGGAATCAAGTCCCCAGTGCATAGGTGCTTATTAGTTTTTTGTTGCTAAGTTTGCTTCATTTAATTAGCTATAGACTCAAAATTGTCTTTTCACCTAGGTACACGTGCTTAGAACTGTTTCTTCCTTGGGTCACCAAACTTGCCACATCAGACTTTATGCCTATGTGGCAAGCTTAGCACCTGTAGGAGCAAGTAAGTACTACAATAGTGGGCTATAAGCCCGCTTTACATGGCATTTTTGCATATGTGGAGGAAAGAGGCAAGGAAAAAGTGGAGAAGTGGGCTCTCATGCAAGAGCCAGCCTCAACTACATGGTGGAGCATTGGGAGAGGCACTTGTATGGAGGTGGTCAGGAATCGGGAGACTCACAGCGGTCGTAGCGCCGCAGTTAAAATGATAATGGCAAGTCAAATCATGAGGCCCCACCTGTCCAGCAGTAACTCGCTGTCAAATCACACAACCCTACATTTGCAGCAGCCTACTCCCTCATCTTCTTACGTCTCTGTCGAACCGACTAGGCGGAACTGCCCCGCCCACCGTGCAGGAAAAGCCCCACCCTCGACTTTTAAATAGTACACTAAAATATATTCCCTCCGTCTAGGTGACCAAGGTGGACAGGAGAACGAGAGAACTTAATGTTTATTTGCTAAGGCTGGTTGTAATGGTAGTATCATAGCTAGTATCATGCATGCCAACTAGGCAATTTTGATGAGGTGCCGTAGAATTAAATGAAGAAAGTGAGAGTTGAGTATCATATCATGATACCGTATCATAATAAATGCTATGCTACTATGTGTCATACATGGCAATAAATAAATTACTACTCCCTCCAATCCTAAATATTTGTCTTTCTAGAGATTTCAACAAGTGACTACATCGGGAGCAAAAAGAGTGAATCTACACTCTAAAATATGTCTATATACATCCGTATGTAGTAGTTCATTTGAAATCACTAAAAAGACAATTATTTAGGAACGGAGGGAGTACATGATACTAATATATGATACTAAGCATTATTAATATCATTGCATGCAACAAACTGACCACTGCATGTCATGTTTGATAGTCTCAAGTCATTAAAAGAATACAAGCCCCACATCTCTTATTGGTTGATTCCTCTATTTATGTCAAAAAATAAGAAACAACGTGAGAGTTAATGCACCGCGCCTATTTGTTTACTAGTATTTGGTTTTCGTAAGATGACTTACTCACCTAGACGGAGGGAGTATTCGATTTGACAGTGGGCGGCGCAGTTCCCGATACGGCTTTAATGCAGACGAGGGAGGGAGAGGCGGTTCCCGAAATGTTGAACGGCCAATGCATCCTCCTTCAATTAATGCATGAGGGAAGTAATGGGAGGAGGTCCGGGAAAAGAGGCTGCACGATGTGAATGCAATGCAGTTTGCCCTCATATAAAGGCGCCCCTCCATTCCAATGCATCTACCACATCATACGCACCTAAGCATTTGCCTAAGAACCTACACTAAGCGCAAAAGAGCTCACTCCAGACCCATGGCAGCGATGCACGCGAGCGGCCAGCGGCTGTGCCACACGGTCCACGATGCCGGCCTGCGGCATGGCGCCGAGGATCGTCTCTAGACGGTGTTGGAGACCGGCTGGTGGATGGCCGCCGTCGATGCCAACTACGACTCTTAGTTGGACCAGATGATCGTTGCCACCAGCAACAAGTTCACCGTCCTCAAGAAGCTCGTGGACAACATCGCCGTACTCCTCCAGCTCGCGCACCCGGGCTCCTCATTGCCTGCAACCCTAATCGGCCTCCATGGTCGGAACCTCTTTCAAGCACTGGTGGCCCTGTGACTGCCCGCCGACGCCACGAAGAATGTCCACCTGGAGGTCACGCTCGCCGCGAGGCGCCTCGCCCTGCAAGAATTCTTCGACCTACACATCCACGTGTACGAGCAAAGTGTGTACATAGGTATCTACAAGGCTAGTGAGGATGCTACGACATTGGCCTTCCTCAACCGGATGGAAGCCTTGGATGCTTTTGCTGAGAAGCACCTCGACCTCGCCACAAAAGCCGCCACTCCTTAGCCGTCGGTCGGTGGCCCTACACACTAAGTTGAGGAGGAGGAGGTCGTAGTCGTACGTTGATGGATCCATCTTTATTCTTGCCTTCTGTAACCACCACTACGATCGCATCATCGTGGCCTTAATTCTTATTGTGCTGTTGCATTCTCGTTCTAGTCAATACCGACATGTGTGATCCCTTTGCTTAATTATATGCATCACTGTAACTAGTACTCCATCCGTCAATTTATATGTTGTGCTTACCTTTTCCATCAACTTCGTGCAACGCGTGGGCATCTTGCTAGAAACACTAGAACATGTCAGACCGCGTGTGACCAAACCGACGATGCACCAACCTAGTACTATGTACCCTGCTTATCTAGCGGAAATAGCCCCTCCCTAGCGTTTCCAATTGTTATTTATATCTATCGATCGTGCCAAGGAGCGGAACCAAATGTTACTCCCTCTGTTTTTATTTACTCTGCATATTAGGTTTGACTGAAGTCAAACTTCATAAAAATTAACCAAGTTTATAAACAAATATACATGACATGAATCTAATGAAATCGATTTCTAATTGTATATGTTAATATTTTTGTTTATGAACTTTGTTAAAGTTTACAAAGCTTGACTTTGACCAAAGCTAATACGCGGACTAAATAAAAACGAAGGGAGCAAAATGAGTGAATCTACACTTCAAAATATGTCTATATAATCCGTATGTGATAGTCCATTTGCAATCTCTAAAAAGACAAATATCTAGGAATGGAGGGAGTAATATATTAGGAGTATATCAAAACAAGAGTGATTTCTTTCAAGTTTGTGAACAAGTACTACTATTTACTACTTTGGATCCGTCGCAACGGACGGGCACATTGCTAGTAAAAGGAAAAGGCCTGCCGCGTTCGCGTCGCACCCCCACACCACCGATAATTGGGAGTACTCCATGGCCCGTCCGACACGACACATAGCTTAGGGAAGGCGTGTTGCCCAACATTTTCACTTTCATGTGGGACCGCTGTTGAGCAAACGGACTATTGGAAAACCGCACCCCGCCTGCCGCCGGGTTGGAAAACAGAAACGAGGGGAAGATCTAGTTGTAGCACGGAAGCCAAGAAATTTGGTGTCAGATGGGGCTCGTTGATAGAGTAGGAGCATTCCGTACTGGTACTACTCCTACTAGTACCAAGTTTGTACTCCCAATATATTACTAGTACTACCACTATACAACTAGGAGGTACGTGCACATCACAACATCGTAGGAACAAAAAAGGGGAAGATCTTGTTTTGGGTGATTTATCTTTTTTTCAGTCAACATAGTATGAATAATATGATGTGGGGGGCACCCATGAAGCTTTTGTGGCTTGGTTGCATGGCTACGAAAGGTTAGAGAAAAATAAATAGATAATGTGTTTAGAGTGCACTCCACTAAATAGATATACTTTGGATCCATTGCAACGGACCGACACATCTATATCTATACCCCCTATATAGTGTGTGAAAAACTTTGAAAGTTGGTCGTTGGATGAAGCCAATCCGACGGTACAAAGATGGCAAATCCGAGCACTAATGATCGTTGGATATCATCCACCAGATTCTGCCACATGTATAATCTAGAAGACTCCATGGTTGAACTTAATTCATGACTAACTTTGCCACAACTAAGCTTAGGCAAAGTTATTAGTTCTTCAAAATGAGAGCCACAAGTTGGCAAGCCTAAGGCAATCTTGCCACATTTTTTGTGTGTATGTCATGTGGGGCCTTAGTGTGGCTTACCTAAGGTGTGGCTTGAACCAAATAGTCGTCTAAGTTAGTCAAACTTGCCTAACCTTACATGTGGCAATATTTGGCAATCTTAAAGTGTGGCAAGATTTCCTTAGGCAAGCCAAAGTGTGGCTAACAAAGCAACTCAACTAAGGCAAGTGTGGCAAGTGTGGCAAAAATCATGTGGCAATATATGGCAAAGATAGTCACAATTCAAACAACCCTACTAACCAAACAACCCCTAACCTTAGGCAAGTTTGGCAACATTGTATGATAGAGTGTGGCATTGCTAGGCCTAAAACCAAACAACCCCTGTGTCCGCCACAAAAAATGTGGCTAACAAAATGGGCACCACAAGTGTGGCAAGATTGGCAAGAAGTTGAGTCTATGACATGTGAACCATGTAGCTAGAAAAGTGTGGCAAGCCACAAGTGTAGCAATGAACCAAACACATGCCTAAGATATTGTGGCACACATAAGCTTAGGCGTGGCAGCCTTAGGCTGCAAACCAAACATCTATATCTATATCTATACCCCTATATAGTGTGTGAATAACTTTGAAAGTTGGTCGTTGGATGAAGCCAATCCGATGGTACAAAGATGACAAATCCAAGCACTACTTGCCATTGGATATGATCTACATTCCACCAGATTTTTCCACATGTAGAATCTAGAAAACTCCACATGTAGAGGCATAATGCACAACCCACGAGAATCTCATGCGTGCGATGCACGTGTACCTTACTAGTACTAGTTGGTAGTAGTAAGAAACAAATTCCGGTTTTGGCACGAGCTCGTACCCCGGGAGCACCACAAGGCCTGCCGCAGGAGTTACATTTCCCTCTCGGGGCCCACGGGACCAAACTTCAGTGGCTTAGTGCCCGGCCTATGAGTAAATGACATGCGGACCTTAAATGCGGCTGGCCCACATGTCATTCTCATGGTGGTGGCGTGGTTCGCGACTCACTCGTTCGAGATGAACCGGCCGGTGGTGGCGTGGCCGTGGCGAGGGTGCCACAGCTAGGCGTCGAGGCGTTACGAGGCGTAGATGGCCACATCGGCAGGTACTACCTGTAGTACAGAAGTACTCCAGCTGAGGATTGATGCTCGGGACGAAATGTGTCACAGCCGCTGGATGAAAATTTGATGGTGTGGGAGTATGGATCGGAGCACAACAGCGGAGTAGGCAAACCGCGTCCAATCAGGTGTGTCTGTGGTAGAAAGTTGATGGTCGCCGCAGTTCAGCTGGCCCACATGTCATGCACACAAAGGCAGAGGAGCGGTGGGGCCAAGAGGGATGAGTGATACGTCCATTTTGCATCATGCTTTTATATCAATATTTATTGCATTATGGGCTGTTATTACACATTATATCTCAATACTTATGGCTATTCTCTCTTATATTACAAGGTTTACCATGAAGAGGGGGAATGCTGGCAGCTGGAATTCTGGCTGAAAAAGGAGCAAACGCTGGAAACTTATTCTGCACAACTCCAAAAGTCATGAAACTCCACGAAACCACTTTTTGGATTTATTAAGAATTTATGAGCGAAAGAAATAGGCCAGGGGGCCCAGACCCTGTCTAGGAGACAGCCCCCCCTATAGGGCGCGCCCCCTATCTCCTGGGCCCCCTGGTGGGCTTCCGATGACCATCTTCTGCTATATGAAGGGTTTTGTCCTGGAAAAAATCGTGGGCAAGCTTACGGGATGAAACTCTGCCGCCACAAGGCGGAACCTTGGCGGAATCAATCTAGGGCTCTGGCGGAGCTGTTCTGCCGGGGACGGGGAAATCATCACCAACGTCATCACCAATGATCCACTCATCGGGAGGGGGTCAATCTCCATCAACATCTTCACTAGCACCATCTCCTCTCAAACCCTAGTTGATCTCTTGTGTCTAATCTTGTATCCAAAACCACAAATTGGTACTTGTGGGTTGCTAGTAGTGTTGATTACTCCTTGTAGTTGATACTTATTGGTTTACTTGGTGGAAGATTATATGTTCAGATACTTAATGCATATTGTTACACCTCTGATTATGAACATGATTATGCTTTGTGAGTAGTTACTTTAGTTCCCGAGGACATGGGTGAAATCTTGCTATTAGTAGTCATGTGAATTTGGTATTCGTTCGATATTTTGATGAGATGTATGTTGTCTCTCCTCTAGTGGTGTTATGTGAACGTCGACTACATGACACTTTACCATTATTTGGGCCTAGAGGAAGGCATAGGGAAGTAATAAGTAGATGATGGGTTGCTAGAGTGACAGAAGCTTAAACCCTAGTTTATGCGTTGCTTCGTTAGGGGTTCATATGGGCCCATATGTTTAATGATGTGGTCAGGTTTACCTTAATACTCCTTTTTGTAGTTCCGGACGCTTGCAATAGGGGTTAATCATAAGTGGGATGCTTGTCCAAGTTAGGGCACTACCCTCGGTCCACCCACATATCAAATTATCAAAGTACCGAACGAGAATCTTACGAACGTGATGAAACTAGCTTGACGATAATTCCCAATGTGTCCTTGGGAGCTCCTTCATTATTATTAGAATTTGTCCAGGCTTATCCTTTGCTACATAAAGGATTGGGCCACCTTGCTGCACCTTATTTACTTTATTTACTTTTTCTCGTTACTATTTATCTTATCACAAAACTATTTATCACCTACTATTTCAGTGCTTGCAGAGAAAACCTTACTGAAAACCGCTTATCATTTCCTTCTGCTCCTCGTTGGGTTCGACACTCTTACTTATCGAAAGGACTACGATAGATCCCCTACACTTGTGGGTCATCAAGACTCTTTTCTAGCGCCGTTGCTGGGGAGCGTAGCGCTCTTGGTGAGTGGAACTTGGTAAGGAAACATTTATATAGTGTGCTGAAATTTTCTGTTACTTGTCACTATGGAAACTAATCCTTTGAGTGGCTTGTTTGGGGTATCTTCACCCCAACCAGAGGAGCAAAGAGATGTTCCTCAACCTACTGAACTTTATGAAAATATTCACTTTGAGATTCCTTCAGGTATGATAGAAAAACTGCTAGCTAATCCTTTTGTAGGAGACGGAACTTTGCATCCTGACTTACACCTTATCTTTGTGGATGAAGTTTGTGGATTATTTAAGCTTGCAGGTATTCCCGATGATGTTTTCAAAAGGAAGATCTTCCCTTTATCTTTGAAGGGAGATGCAATGACATGGTATATGCTATGTGATGACACGAGATCTTGGAATTATAAGCGATTGAAATTGGAATTTCACCAGAAGTTCTATCCTATGCATCTTATTCATCGTGATCGTAATTACATATATAATTTCCGGCCTCGCGAAGGAGAAAGCATCGCTCAAGCTTGGGGGAGGCTTAAGTCAATGTTATATTCATGCCCCAATCATGAGCTCTCTCGGGAAATGATTATTTAGAATTTTTATGCTCGGCTTTCTCTTGATAATCGCAACTTGCTCGATACTTCCTGTACTAGTTCCTATATGCTGAAGACTATTGATTTCAAATGGGACTTATTGGAAATAATTAAACGCAACTCTGAAGATTGGGGTTCCGACGATGGTAAGGAGTCAGGTATGACATCTAAGTTTGATTGTGTTAAATCTTTTATGGATACCGACGCTTTCCGTGGATTTAGCTCTAAGTATGGACTTGACTCTGAGATAGTAGCTACTTTTTGTGAAAGTTTTGCTGCTCACGTTGATCTCCCTAAAGAGAAGTGGTTTAAATATAATCCTCCTATTGAAGTGAAAGTAGTTGCACCTATTACAGTCGAAGAAAAGACTATTACATATAGTGATCCTATTATTCCTACTACTTATGTTGAAAAACCTCCTTTTCCTGTTAGGATAAAAGATCATGTTAAAGCTTTGACTGTTGTTCGTAAGAGTAATACTAGGACTTATACACCTCCTGAGCAAATTAATGTTGAACCTAGTATTGCTATGATTAAAGATCTCCTGGATGAAGACTTAGATGGGCATGTTATTTCTTTCATGGGTGAAACTGCTAATATTGCTAGACCCAATACTAAGACACATAGACCTGTTGTACGCACACCTGTTATTTCTGTTAAAATAGGAGATCATTGTTATCATGGCTTATGTGATATGGGTGCTAGTGCTAATGCTATACCTTACGATCTTTATAAAGAAGTTATGCACGATATTGCACCTGTTGAATTAGAAGACATTGATGTTACAATTAAGCTTGCTAATAGGGACACCATTAAACCTATTGGGATTGTTAGAGATGTTGAAGTCTTGTGTGGAAAGATTAAATATCCTGCTGATTTTCTTGTTCTTGGTTCCCCACAAGATGATTTTTGTCCCATTATTTTTGGTAGACCTTTCTTGCATACTGCTAGTGCTAAGATTGATTGTGAAAAGAATATTGTCACTGTTGGTATAGATGGTATGTCTCATGAGTTTATTTTCGCTAAGTTTAGTAGACAACCTCGTGAAAAGGAACCATCTAGTAAGGATGAGATTATTGGTCTTGCTTCTATTGCTGTTCCTCCAACTGATCCGTTAGTACAATATTTGCTAGACCATGAAAACGATATGTTTATGAAGGAAAGGGAAGAAATAGATGAAGTGTTCCTTAAACAAGAACCTATGCTAAAACATAATCTTCCCATTGAAATTCTTGGGGATCCCCCTCCACCCAAGGGTGATCCCATGTTTGAACTCAAACCCTTACCTGATAATCTCAAGTATGCTTATCTTGATGAAAAAGAAATATATCCTGTTATTATTAGTGCTAACCTTTCAGAGAAAGAAGAAGAAAGATTATTGAAAACTCTGAAGAAGCACCGAGCTGCTATTGAATATACTCTGGATGATCTTAAGGGCATTAGTCCCACATTATGTCAACATAAAATTTCAGTGGAGAAAGATGCCAAACCTGTTAGAGATCCTCAAAGACGATTAAATCCCAAAATGAAGGACGTGGTAAGAAAGGAGATTCTAAAACTCCTTGAGGCAGGTATTATTTATCCCGTTGCTGATAGTGAATGGGTAAGCCCTGTCCATTGTGTCCTTAAAAAGGGAGGTATTACCGTTGTTCCTAATGATAAAGATGAATTGATCCCGCAAAGAATTATTACAGGTTATAGGATGGTAATTGATTTCCGTAAGTTAAATAAAGCTACTAAGAAAGATCATTACCCTTTACCTTTGATTGATCAAATGCTAGAAAGGCTATCCAAACACACACATTTTTGCTTTCTAGATGGTTATTCTGGTTTCTCTCAAATACCTGTGTCAGCGGGGGATCAATCTAAAACTACTTTTACTTGCTCTTTTGGTACTTCTGCTTATAGTCGTATAACTTTTGGTTTATGTAATGCACCTGCTACCTTTCAAAGATGCATGATGGCTATATTTTCTGATTTTTGTGAAAAGATTTGTGAGGTATTGATGGATGACTTCTCCATCCATGGATCCTCTTTTGATGATTGTTTGAGCAACCTTGATCGAGTTTTGCAGAGATGCGAAGACACTAGTCTCGTCCTGAATTGGGAAAAGTGTCACTTTATGGTTAATGAAGGCATTGTCTTGGGGCACAAGATCTCCGAGAGGGGTATTGAAGTTGATAAAGCCAAAGTTGATGCTATTGAAAAGATGCCATGTCCCAAGGACATAAAAGGTATAAGAAGTTTCCTTGGTCATGCCGGTTTTTATAGGAGGTTCATTAAGGACTTTTCTAAAATCTCTAGGCCTCTGCCTAATTTATTGCAAAAAGATATTCCTTTTGTCTTTGATGATGATTGTGTAGACGCATTTGAAACACTTAAGAAAGCTTTGATCACAACACCTATTGTTCAACCACCTGATTGGAATTTACCTTTTGAAATTATGTGTGATGCTAGTGATTATGCTGTAGGTGCTGTTTTATGGCGAAGAGTCGATAAGAAATTGAATGTTATCCATTATGCTAGTAAGACTCTTGATACTGCCCAGAGAAATTATGCTACTTCTGAAAAAAGAATTTTTAGCAGTTGTGTTTGCATGTGATAAGTTTAGACCTTATATTGTTGATTCCAAAGTTACTATTCACACTGATCATGCTGCTATTAAATATCTCATGGAAAAGAAAGATGCTAAGCCTAGACTCATTAGATGGGTTCTCTTGCTCCAAGAATTTGACTTGCATATTATTGATAGAAAGGGAGCTGAGAACCCCGTTGCAGACAACTTATCTAGGCTAGAGAATGTTCTTGATGACCCACTGCCTATTAATGATAGTTTTCCTGATGAACAACTAGCGGTTGTCAATGCTTCTCGTACTGCACCTTGTATGCTGACTATGCTAATTACATTGTTGCTAAATATATACCGCCTAGTTTCACATACCAGCAAAAGAAAAAGTTCTTTTATGATTTAAGACATTACTTCTGGGATGATCCACACCTTTATAAAGGAGTAGATGGTATTATTAGACGTTGTGTGCCTGAGCATGAACAGGAACAAATCCTACGCAAGTGTCATTCTGAATCCTATGGAGGACACCACGCTGGAGATAGAACTGCACACAAGGTACTACAATCTGGTTTTTATTGGCCTACTCTTTTCAAAGATGCTCGTAAGTTTGTCGTGTCTTGTGATGAATGCCAAATAATAGGTAACATCAGTAGACATCAAGAAATGCCTATGAATTATTCTCTTGTTATCGAACCGTTTGATGTTTGGGGCTTTGATTACATGGGACCTTTTCCTGCCTCCAATGGTTATACACATATCTTAGTTGTTGTTGATTACGTTACTAAGTGGGTAGAAGCTATTCCAACTAGTAGTGCTGATCATAACACTTCTATTAAAATGCTTAAAGAAGTAATTTTTCTGAGGTTTGGAGTCCCTAGATATCTTATGACTAATGGTGGTTCACACTTTATTCATGGTGCTTTCCGTAATATGCTTTCTAAGTACGATGTCAATCATAGAATTGCATCTCCTTATCAATCGCAGTCTAGTGGTCAAGTAGAGTTGAGCAATAGATAGCTCAAATTAATTTTGCAAAAGACTGTGAATAGATCTAGAAATAATTGGTCCAAAAAACTTGATGATGCATTATGGGCATATAGAACTGCATACAAAAATCCTATGGGTATGTCTCCATATAAGATGGTTTATGGAAAAGCATGTCATTTACCTCTTGAACTTGAACATAAAGCATATTGGGCTATTAAAGAGCTCAATTATGACTTCAAACTTGCCGGTGAGAAGAGGTTGTTTGATATTAGCTCACTTGATGAATGGAGAGCCCAAGCTTATGAGAATGCCAAGCTCTTCAAAGAAAAAGTCAAATGCTGGCATGATAAAAGGATACAAAAGCGTGAGTTTAACGTAGGAGATTATGTGTTACTATTCAACTCTCGTTTAAGATTTTTTGCAGGAAAACTTCTCTCAAAATGGGAAGGTACCTACGTTATCGAGGTGGTTAATGGTCAAAGAATCAAGCATTATATTTCAGGTAACCCTATCAATGTTGAAACTAATATTATTGAAACCATAACCCCAGAGGAGTACATAAGAGACACTTTCCAGAATGTTCCAGACTCCGAAAAGGCATAGGTACGTGGTACGGTAAGTATACCGAGTCCAAAACAACTCTAATGGCAATGTTCATCAGTTTTGGATTATTTAAGAATTTTAGGAAGAAAGAAGCAGTCCGAAAGGGACACGAGGCTCCCACAAGAGAGGAGGGCACGCCCCCCTGTCTCGTGGGCACCTCGTGTGCCCCCCGGACTCCGTTTTCTTGTATGATTATGTATTTTGGTCAGTAAAAATTCATTATATATACTCTCGAAGGTTTTGGCCACCGTATCACGCAATTATCCTCTGTTTTCGTTTCGAGTTGTTCTTGTTGCAGAATTAAGCAAGATGTCTTCTCAGAATCAGTTGGGGAGAGCCGAGTGTCTCACCCAACGCCAGGTCCAGGAGCGAACGGCGATGCCTATCACTTTGGACCATCAATGGAGGATGAGATGGAGGCTGATTTGAAAAGGATAGATGCCATGGAGGAAGATCAAGAAGTTACCTCTCGTCTCCAAGCAGATTTCACTATGGGGGAACTACCTAGCCTGGCTGTCCCTGCTTTGCTTATCCCTTCCAACTCCAGATTTCTTTCTTATGAAAATATGAAAAAGAGTTTCATGTGTTCTCCAGAAGCTATGCAGCATCCTTGGGTAAAAGGAGCCTTGGCCGTTACGAGCAAGCTCCGTAAAGAAATTTTGGACCTCAGATGACAAATCAATAAGCTCGAGGAGGAGAACCATATCCTGAAGGGCATCATCGCCAAGAAGATTACAACACCAACCGTGAAGAAGGAGAAATAATCACATGGCTATGGGCACTCCCCTTGGCAACTGCCAAGCTTGGGGGAGGTGCCCCGGTATCGTATCACCATCACACTCCTATCTTTACCGCTTTATTTAGTTAAATCCTTTTAGTAGTATCTTGATCTATTAGTTCGAAGTTTTTATATCAAGTAGTTTTGAGTTTTCGTTGTGATCTCTTTTTGTAAGCGAGTCCGTGTGCTATCTATAATAAAAGATTAGTGTTGAGTCAAGGGCTTTTATATGTTGCTATGATCTTGAGAAAGTAGAAAGAACAAAAGAGTTCATATTGATCTTATGGATAGTGATAACTTCATACATAGAAAGTATGAGGCATAAAAATTGTTGAGAGTTGATTAATGTAGCCTTGGTCATCGTTGCAATTAATAGGAAGTGATAAGGAAAGAGGGGTTTGCATATAGATATATTATCTTAGACATCTTTTATGATTGTGAAGCACCCATTAAGTATGACATGCTAAAAGAGTTGATGTTGGACAAGGAAGACAACGTAATGGTTTATGTTTTCCGACATCTCAGTTAAAGTATATTGCCAGTGACCTTCTGAAGATGTTGAGCTTGCCTTTCCCCCTCATGCTAGCCAAAACTCCTTGCACCAAGTAGAGATACTACTTGTGCTTCCAAACTTCCTTAAACCCAGTTTTGCCATGAGAGTCCACCATACCTACCTATGGATTGAGTAAGATCCTTCAAGTAAGTTGTCATCGGTGCAAGCAATAAAAATTGCTCTCTAAATATGCATGACTTATTAGTACAGAGAAAATAAGCTTTGTACGAACTTGTTGTGGAAGTAATAAAAGCGACGGAGTGCATAATAAAGGTCCACATACAAGGGGCAATACAAAGTGACGTTCTTTTGCATTAAGATTTTGTGTATCCAACCCTACAAGCGCATGACAACCTCTGCTTCCCTCTGCGAAGGGCCTATCTTTTACTTTACATTTTTACTTTATGCTTGAGTCAAGGTGATCCTCACCTTTCCACTTTTTCATTTTATCCTTTGGCAAGCTCCTCGTGTTTGAAAGGTCATGATACATATATCAAATTGAATGTAAGTTGGCATAGGCTATTATTGTTGACATCACCTAAAGGTGAATACGTTGGGAGGCAACACAATAAGCCCCTATCTTTCTTAGTGTCCGGCTGAAACTCTATAACCACAAGTATTGCGTGAGTGTTAACAATTATGGGGGACTACGAGATAGTTGAGTATGTGATGTTGCTGAAAAGTTCTATTATTAACTCTTTCTGATGTTATGATAAATTGCAATTGCTTCAATGACTGAGATTATAGTTTGTTAGCTCCCAATGAAGTTTATGAACCATACTTGACATTGTGAATTGCTTATTACCTGAACATAGGAAATCATATGACAATATATATATATATATATATATATATATATATATATATATATATTGTTAGAATGATCATGATGCCCACATGTCCGTATTTTATTTTTATCGACACCTCTATCTCTAAAACATGTGTACATATTTCTCGATCTCGGTTTCCGCTTGAGGACAAGCAAGGTCTAAGCATGGGGGAGTTGATACGTCCATTTTGCATCATGCTTTTATATCAATATTTATTGCATTATGGGCTGTTATTACAGATTATATCTCAATACTTATGGCTATTCTCTCTTATTTTACAAGGTTTACCATGAAGAGGGGGGATGCCGGCAGTTGGAATTCTGGCTGAAAAAGGAGCAAACGTTGGAAACTTATTCTGCACAACTCCAAAAGTCCTGAAACTCCACGAAACCACTTTTTGGATTTATTAAGAATTTATGAGAGAAAGAAATAGGCCAGGGGGCCCACACCCTGTCCAGGAGACAACCCCCCCTATAGGGCGCGCCCCCTATCTCCTGGGCCCCCTGGTGGGCTTCCGGCGACCATCTTCTGCTATATGAAGGGTTTTGTCCTGGAAAAATTCGTGGGCAAGCTTATGGGATGAAACTCCGCCACCACGAGGCGGAACCTTGGAGGAATCAATCTAGGGCTCTGGCGGAGCTGTTCTGCCGGGGACACTTCCCTCCGGGAGGGGGAAATCATCACCAACATCATCACCAACGATCCTCTCATCGTGAGGGGGTCAATCTCCATCAACATCTTCACCAGCACCATCTCCTCTCAAACCCTAGTTGATCTCTTGTATCCAATCTTGTATCCAAAACCACAAATTGGTACCTGTGGGTTGCTAGTAGTGTTGATTACTCCTTGTAGTTGATACTTATTGGTTTACTTGGTGGAAGATTATATGTTCAGATACTTAATGCATATTGTTACACCTCTGATTATGAACATGATTATGCTTTGTGAGTAGTTACTTTAGTTCCTGAGGACATGGGTGAAGTCTTGCTATTAGTAGTCATGTGAATTTGGTATTCGTTCGATATTTTGATGAGATGTATGTTGTCTCTCCTCTAGTGGTGTTATGTGAACGTCGACTACATGACACTTTACCATTATTTGGGCCTAGAGGAAGGCATAGGGAAGTAATAAGTAGATGATGGGTTGCTAGAGTGACAGAAGCTTAAACCCTAGTTTATGCGTTGCTTCGTTAGGGGTTCATATGGGCCCATATGTTTAATGTTGTGGTCAGGTTTACCTTAATACTCCTTTTTGTAGTTGCAGACACTTGCAATAGGGGTTAATCATAAGTGGGATGCTTGTCCAAGTTAGGGCACTACCCAAGTGTCGGTCCACATATCAAATTATCAAAGTACCGAACGAGAATCTTACGAACGTGATGAAACTAGCTTGACGATAATTCCCAATGTGTCCTCGGGACCTCCTTCATTATTATTAGAATTTGTCCAGGCTTATCCTTTGCTACATAAAGGATTGGGCCACCTTGCTGCACCTTATTACTTTATTTACTTTTGCTCGTTACTATTTATCTTATCACAAAACTATCTATCACCTACTATTTCAGTGCTTGCAGAGAAAAACTTACTGAAACCTGCTTATCATTTCGTTCTGCTCCTCGTTGGATTCGACACTCTTACTTATCGAAAGGACTACGATAGATCCCCTACACTTGTGGGTCATCAATGAGGCGCACGTCGGGGGACGTCGTGCCGTGGGTTGGAGCAGCGTCGTGGGAATCGCGTGTGGGTGTGGCAGTGGTAGAAACAAGAAACGTGATGGTCGTCGTGGTTCAACTTCCATGGACAAGCTGTCATGTCTGCTGACACATGTATATCAAAACTAGAGTGTTTATATTTCAAGCACGTGAACAAGTATTATTCTACTACTTTGGATCCATTGCAATGCACGGGCCAGCACATTGGTAGTAGTAGTGTCTATCTCTATCTCTAGAGGCCTTCCCTTGTTCATCCTTTTCTCTCACATGATAAACGACTCATACAAATGCATCTTGATGTTAAGTGGAATGCACGAGGATGTTTCCTTGGGGGTCTCTCTAGTGCGGCATGGCCGTAGTTGCAAGTTGACGCCCCTTGAGATGCCGACGTTCAGGGGCACTCGGATTTCCTACGAGCAGGTAAGATGAGTTTGATCACGTAGTAAATGCATTCTAAAGACTACTTCCGTGTCCATTTCCTAATTCTCCCCCTTCCCACTGTTTCACAGGTTAGGGTCGGTGCGAGTGGAGATTGGCTTGCATATGTACGGGAGGGTACCAACATCAATTTGCACAACATTTACAACAGC
Source organism: Triticum aestivum (assembly GCF_018294505.1). Taxonomy (NCBI): domain Eukaryota; kingdom Viridiplantae; phylum Streptophyta; class Magnoliopsida; order Poales; family Poaceae; genus Triticum; species Triticum aestivum. The sequence continues at coordinate 399,692,779 of NC_057807.1, forward strand.
GGCACCGTTCCCATAGAACCTTTGTCCAACATTGGGATCAGCCATGCAATGGGCCACCGCATGAATTGGTACGATGGAACCACGGTGAGATTGAATAATGTAGCTCGAACCTTGCACATGGCAGTCAAAGGCGGACCATGCTGTCTGTGGCCGATTTGTTGCCGTACGAGTATGAAGACGCTGTGCTCCTTTCTAACCGCATCTTCGCGGTGACAAACCAGGGGACTTATTTTTGCTATACAATACTGGAGTACTCATGTTTCTACTACTACTAGTAGTAGTATAACTGTGGTACACTTGATGGTCAAAATACTATTCATCCGGTCCTCACAGTGAAGTGACAACACCCTGCGCCTGACACTAGTCCAGGCGGAGTGTTCGGGTTACAAAAGTCAGCCTCACCCTGTGCATTGTGCAGTCAGTCACCGCTGCTATACAACACATTGGCATGCCTCGCCTCGTCTCCCTCTCCCCTCCCATGACACCACTCCATCTCCATCCCCATCTCCGTCTATGTCTCCATCTCACTGTGCCCCTGTATACCGCCGCCTCACTCGCCTCCTCTAGTACCACTATTCCTCGCTAGCCGCTCCAGCACCGATACCTTCTCCCCATAAATCAAGCCCCCCCAAAAACCCCACCTTCCAAACTCCACCATGGCCGAACGCAAACCGCGCAGCATCCATATGAGTCGCGATTGGAGCAATCTCCCCAGTGGCATCCTCGACCTCTGTTGTTCGTGTATGGATATGTTGAGCACCCTGCGGCTGGCTGCATGCTCGAGGGACATGCACACGGCCATCGTCGAAGTGAGGCCTAAGATTTTCAAGACACCCTGCTTGCTTCTATCTGGTCTTGCGAGATTTGCTCACCATGATACGGAGGCGTACATGATGCCCCTCGACTTCAATCCGATCTCCATTAGCCGAAACTTCTTTGCAGGTATGTAGTGGGTCGCCGCACATCATTTCCCTCGACTTTGATTCGAGCACCATCGCTCGAAACTTATTGGCAGGTATGTATTGGGTCGGCATGAACTCCCACTAGATGGCTGCCTTCAGAGAAGACGGTAAAAAGTTGGTGCTCGTGAACTTCAAGACCTCCCACGAGATTATCCTTCCTCCATTGTATTATATAGAGTTTTACCATCACGGTCCAAGTCATCTAGATTACCACGTCAGTTGGACGGACCTTGTTTTGCAGAAGATTGTAATCTGCCAAGTGCCCACACGACATGCGAATTACGCAGACTTCAAGCTAATTGCCTTGTTCGACCACGGGCTCGCCTATCTTTACGCCGCTGCCTTCTTTAGCTGGAGACAACTCAGCTCGCAGTGAATCATCGTCAAAGCTGATACACACTTCTGTGATGCTATTGAACACAATGGCATCATCTATGCGATCGACAAAGCAAATGGCACCACATATTGCTCGGACGGCACGTGTAAGTTGTTTCCTTCTCATGTTAATGATGACGCCATGACACTGTTTGAACTTTTTGTGATGATTGGCATATCCCTGTTTGAGCAGAATTTGAGTAGAACTATGGCAATGTATTAGAGACGCCATAATTCCGCTATATTTGGAATGAGTTAATTCATGCGATTGTGACCATGTCATTACAACCAATTTGTAC